>NC_081409.1:735251999-735274651 GCF_030272615.1 Cryptomeria japonica
TAAATATAAATATAGAAAATATTGAATATAATATAATATTTAATATTATAACAATAATATTGAACTTTTAAATATAATATATGTATAAATAATTAAAAATGTAACTTCCATCCCTTCCCAATTGGTCGTTTTCTAGATAGTGGCCTCAAAGGAAGACAATATTATCATATGCCTAAAAATGCAACTACAAGATGATAAATGGTATTTCATGATCCCATTCTTTATTTATAGATTTACTCTTAAACATTCATTAGGATACTTTCATTGGTTTCTATCTGGAACAAAGTTAACAAGACATATAGGTAAATAAGATTATAGGTTGTCTATGGTACAAGGACGTGAAAATACCTTATCATATCTTAGTAGGGATCAACTAATTTTGAACCAATGATTTTTTTTGCAAATTAGGAGACAAACAACTTAGGTATGCTTACTCTTTTACATCTTTGTATTTTTGTGCGAACAGGGGAATTGCAACACAAAGTATTTTCTATCATCTCTACAACTAGGTGTTGTGCATGTTACTAAATGAAATTTCACCTTTACCTTTCAATAAATTTGTAACATTATGAAGAAGGTATATGTAACTGCATCCTCAATTATAATTTTTCAATACATGGTGTTCATGAGAAAACAAAAACATGCCATTGATCTTCAATGTATCAAAGTTAATGAGGAATTTATAGGCTTTGAAGAGTGATCTACCTGAAATCCCATAGTCAAAATTTTCCTTCTTCAAGTAAAATGATTCATAATCATTAGGTTTATACATCAAACACAGATTCTACACAGTTACACCATTGTAAAGGCTAATTAACATACAATGAAATAAATATTTGAGTTACCAAATAACATAGAGCATCCAAAATAAAAAACTCATGATACATAATTTCAATTGGAGAAAACCTAGATGAGTGAAAAACCCTAGGAAGGGTATGCTACAAGAATTATATGACAAAAAAATAGTGTCAAAATATGGTGAGAGAGAAAACAATGGAATCTCTTTTATCTTTACTGTATCAAAGTTGATGACTACTAACTAGTCATCAGAGAGTGATCTACCCCAAAACCTATAAAGGCTAATCAATATGTAGTTGCATTATTAAAGTAAGGTCAAATTTTGATTCAATTCCAATACATAAAATGACTATTTCCCTACATTGCAATCAGCTATTTCCCTATATCACTCAAATATTTTAATCATAGAACAAATCTTCTATTTTTGGCAAAATGCAGAGACTCTAGTTGGATCACAACTCTTTTTTAGTGGATATCTTCGCCAAGGTGGTTGCAAAAATTCAGTTTTTGGCACTCTGAGATCAGATTGGAAGCCATCTTAGCATCAAAGGGGAGTATGAAGATAATTGATACTATTTTAATCATAGAACAAATCTTCTATTTTTGGCAAAATGCAGAGACTCTAGTTGGATCACAACTCTTTTTTAGTGGATATCTTCGCCAAGGTGGTTGCAAAAATTCAGTTTTTGGCACTCTGAGATCAGATTGGAAGCCATCTTAGCATCAAAGGGGAGTATGAAGATAATTGATACTACCAGCATGTCAAAGAGAAGAAGAAAAAAAAACTTTTTCTATTATTAGCCTGTAGATGCTTTAAAACAGTTTTTAGTTTTAAAACATTGCTTTAATCCCAACGAATAATGCATGCTTTGTTTTTAGAGTTTTTTTTATTACTTCTTTCAAGCATAGAACACTATAAATATAGAAGACTTTGTATTTTTTCCAATATGCTCAATAATAAACAGGGTTTTTGTATAAGCTGTTGTAATAAAATTTTTGAGTGCAGTACTGAAATAGGGGTGCTCTGTTTTCAATTTCTACTCTTTTTTTTTTGCTATATGGTTCCTATCAATCATGGTTTAAAAGAGAAGGGTACAATTCTTTCACTAAATTTTGAAAGAAACCGCTCGTTATCCACTTCAGCGACTTGCAGAACTCTTTGAATGGACTTCCTTTGCATTTCAGTAGAAAGTGTTGTGACATCAACATTGTGGTATTTGAAACTTCCAGTTGCTACCACTTCACTGAGAATGGATCTCCTGTGGCGGTCATAAGTTGGAATCTTTTCAGGAGCAACCTATTTGAGATCCTCTTCATCATTCTCCACGCCACTGCTTCTTTGGTTGCTGAATGATCTGGACAAAGCATTGTCTTTACTCCTCCATGCATTGCTTGTTCGACCCAGGGAGCCTTCCAAATCCAGTGACACGATCATCTTCCACAAAGATCAAATTTTAATTTGCCTCCCTCCTTCCCTCCCTAACACATATTTAAAGCCCAAGCCAATTGAGAGACGCTGATGCATTTAGTTTTCCACTCTCAAGACAAGGTCAGCAATGACTCAAAGTGGCACCAAAAAAAAATCATCTGTAGTGGTAGAAATCCATGGAAAATAGGTAGAAGGAAAAAGTACTCAGTCAAAAAATATCTAGATGCCTCAGCCGTTACGTCAGCAAGGTGTGTTCACAACGAAAAAACCAGCGAAATTTATTTTCAGGCATGAGACGAGGACTGTTTCAACCGTTCAAAAAATTTCTCGATAATTTCATGGCATGAGGAATTGAATTTCGGCATTTTTTTCCATTTTACCTCTATTGTTCATTATTTTGTTTACAAATGGTTCTATGTTAATAATGGAGTATCAAATGACTCCAATGTGTTTGTATAGTTGAAATTAAAGTAGGATTTAATGGTTAATGAAATATTTTTAAAAGTGCCAAAATACACTATTATAATGTTCAAGTTTTTAAAAATGTTTAAAGATCAATTTTTTTTTGCATGAATACATTGTTGTTCATATTTGAATCAAAATGGTTACTTTCATTTTTCAAATTTATTTTTTAGAAAAATTAAAAATTTAAGGTGTCTTTAATGAAGTTTACGATTAACTTTTGGTTTTTAGTGTTAAAGAAAAAAACATAAATTTTAAATTTTAAACTAATTTAAGATGTTTTTAAAAGGGAGATTTGAAGTCTCCATGAATGTCAGTGTAGTGAGGGTATTAGAGCATAGTGTGGATCATGAAGTCACTTGACATGAATGTCTATAACATCAAAGTAAAGATTCAAATTGACAACAATATTGGATTAGCGAGATAATGTTAAACATATAAAAAGAAAATAGGCATGAATTTTCTACAATCTTTAAAGTGTTTTTTCAAATATTTTTTGATTAAAGACATTTTATATCAATATTTGAAATTATACTTAATAATCTATCATTGAAATGTATGGTTTTTTCATTTTTTTTATTTCAAATGAATTAATAAGTGATTGAGTGGACAAAATAAATGATGATAATGATTAGAAGTAAAAAAAATAAAAATATTGATCTACAAGTCAAAATAAAAATATTCAAAACACATTACCCTACTTAATTCTAGAACTTATTCATAAAAATCATTAAAAATCATAGTTTTTAAACACTTTTTTTTGCAGGCAAGAGTTATTCTAATACACCCCAAATTACTTGAAAAATCAAAGACTTCTAGAATTCGGCGACCTGACTAAGCTTACCTAAGGGTGGGCCCATTAGGGTTGAAGGTGCTAGAAGCTTGTGTAGATTTTATCACGTGCATGTATAAATTAATGCAGATCAACATGCAACAATCAACGTGAATGTCACATAATCTCAATTGACTTGTTCATCTCTTTGTTGAGTAAACATACTTTCACTGAAGATAATTTCAATTGACTTGTTCATCTCTTTGTTGATTTGGTAGATTCTGATCACGTTGTGCATGCGTAATGCTGACTAATTTGAATGTCACAGTGAATTGCAACTTATAGAGCTGAGTAAGCAAATTTTCACACAACTTAATTGTTATCTAAGAATACAGTATTTTAATTTCAGTATAAGAAAACAGTCCATTTTGTTTTTTGTGAAAACAGTTCTTTTTGGGTCGGCAATTAGACCTGAGGGGCCCCACTAGCATGAATAAACTTGTCTTCTACGTCGCGTAATTTCAGGGTATTCTTTTCTTTAGCAAGTTTATCTCTAAATGGTAATCTTGTCTTCTATCTCTCTGGTTGGATGCTCCTCTACAAATAAATATCTTTCGTTAGGTGTGTTTTTTTACAGTGAATGTGTATTCCCCTCATTTATTTTTATAGCAATAAATAATTTGAGATTTTTTTCTAGATTTTCTTAACTTTTACCAATTTTGGTGGCACGTTTTTAATTAGATGAAGATATTTATAAACATAAGTGTTATGTAAATTATGTTAAGTTTTGTTTCGTTATTTTGTGTTATAAATATTTTTTATTTATTTTAGATGTGTTTTTTATTGACTTTATGTTCTCTTTTATTTTGGTTGGTGAGAATTGTTATAGATTTATACTTTTAGGTGCTTTTTTTTGGATTTTGCTAGTTTGGTGACATATTTTTAAATGGTTGAAGATATATTTATATATTTAATAATTATTATTATTTAGCATATTTAAGAGACTATATAAAACTCGAGTTTAAGTTTAAACCATTAGTTAGAGTAATTTCAACACTCTTAAGTATAGTGTTGTGACATTTGCATTTCATAGTCTATTCTTATAATTTAATTTAAAAACGAAAAATCGCAAAGGGTGTATATATTTTTTCAACCTAATTGTTTATGATAAGGTTTTTATAGTTTTCAAGAAGTTGTGGAAGTTCTTTATTGATCTTTAAGGCCTATAAGCTTCTAAATTTAGATTGATGCCCATAGATATCTTGGAGCAAATTTACTAGTCTTAGATTTGATTTAGTCAAGACATTGGTGGACAACTTGATGTTTCTATATAAAGATATCTAGATTATTCACTAAATTGAGCTCATATTTGCATAATATTAATTTTTTATTTATTGATAAGTTGTATTCCTATAATTCAACTTGGCTCAAATCTTGTTGCTTATTGCTATGGTTGTTTTCTCACATTTTAGGTAAGTTACATGGTTGATCAAAAGAAAGAGTCTTATTTTGTTTATATTGTGAAAGTTTGAAAGTTTTCTCTTATTTTAGATGTTATTTTAATGTCATTTTTGCCAAAAAAATTTCCTTAGTGTGTTTTTTCTTGTATTGTTCTCTACTATTTTGTCTTGGCTTAAGTTGGTATGAGTGGCACATGTTTGACTAGTTGAAGACCATGGATAAAGATAATCAATATGTATCATGCTATAGCTTTGGCCATATATGTGCATAGGGTTGTGAGTAGCGAGCTTGTGGCTACCTTACCTCCTAATTAAGTTCTATAAGAATTAATATAGTCTTATATAGGTAGTTAGGTCATTCTAAGAGTTTTGATCAAGTATCTTAGTTAGTTTGTGTGGCAACCATGACATAATTAGGTAAATATAGGAGCTAGAGGTAAGTTTATTATCATTGTATAATTATTTTTTTCTTATTAGGAATATTTGATAGTTTCCCCCCTTGAAGTGGCTTCTTAGTCTTTATTATTATTAGGTATTTACAAAATATTTCATATTTTTTTGTTCTCTTATGCAAGGTATTTAGTTTCCATTAATATGAGAACATGATCTTGGCATTGTGAAGGCAAGAAACAAGGAACGTTTTTTAATATTGAAGTTCATTTGATAAATGTATTTCTGTCACATTTTAGTGATTTTTTGAGGTTTTCTCAAAGGCACATTGAAGTTTCTACATAAAATTAGAAGATGACAAATTTCTGGTTGTTGTTGTGTATGTTGATGGCATCATTTTTGGTGACCTAGTAGTGATGCAATGTGTAAGGAATTCTAGGATGTAATACAACTAGAGTTTGAGATGTGAATTCTTGTCGAGCTATCATTTTTCTTAGTTTACATAGTTTTTAAGTCAAAAAGAGGTATATTTATTTCTTAGACCAAGTACATAAAGGAGATGTTGATAAAGTTTAAGATGGAAGAGTGCAACAATATAAATACACCTACAAGAGGCAGATAAGTCATGTCACAAACCCTAGCGTTGCGCTGCACAACACAAGGAGACCAAGGGCACACATCTTGAAATAGATCACTTGACATAATGCTTTAAGGATAATTTTACAATCAAGAGATTCTTTTCATTTAATTTCTTCTATTCTATTTGTTGTTGGAAGGTAGTAAGTCGCTTGGCAACTCTATGTATCTTGCCATGAGGTAGTGATTTTTAGTCGTGCATGTAATTGTATCTTTCCCTAAGTTTGTGCACCTTAGCCTTGAAAGTCCATCAGGTGCATGTTGCCCCTTGACAATAAGCCTAAAACATTGTAATCAATTTTATTTATATTGTGACTATAATCCTCACAATGGTTTTTTCCCATTATGTATTTGCTGTTCATGTGTTGATGGTCGATGTTTTTCAGTATTGCTGTAAAATAGTTAAATGCTTCTTAAAGTATGATAGATATAAAATATAAAATATCTGGACTGATTCACTCCCCCCTCTGAGTCTTGTCATGGTTTCAACGATGATTGCTAGGCTTCAAGTAGCACCTACTAAAAGTCATGTCAAAGCAATTAGGAGGATATTTATATATATAAAGGCTACAATGGAGTTTGGATTATGGTATCCCAAGGTAGAAAAATTCAAGTTAACTACTTACATTGATGCAAATAGGGCCAGATGTGTAGATGATCGGAAGAGTACAAATGATGTAGTGTTTTTTTTTGTGACCATTTTGTGACATGGTTAAGAAAAAAACACGATGCAGTGTCCATATCTAAGTATGAGTAGAGTATATTGCAGTAGGATCTTTATTGCACTCAGATTTTGTGGATGAAGTGTCATTTAAAGGAGATTAAGGTAGAATTTGATGAGCATATTTCAATTCTTAGTGACACAACATAAGTGAAATAGATTTTTCAAAGAATCTAGTGATGAACTCAAAAATAAAACATAGTGAAACTGAGTATAGTTTTCTAAGAGAGAAGGTTGTAGATAGAGAGGTGAAGTTGGAATATGTTGAGACTAAGAAGATTGTAGATAGTTTCAGAAAACCCTTTCCTAAGGATAATTTTGAATACCACCAAAAGAAGTTGAAAACTTGGTTGCTCATTCCTCTTGAAATAAAAGTATAGGTTGATAGGGAGTGGTGACTCCTTGACGCAAGAAAACTTAGTGTTCTTGTGGAGTGTTTTAGATCATTTTTAAGTAAGAATAGAAAGATCAGATGAGCTATTGGGATACAAACTTCAGGGGATTCTATCTGGGGGAAAGAAATCTTGAATGCTAAGTGATTAGTTAAATTTTTCCATTGATGTCAAAGGGGTGGAATGCAAATGAAAATGTTTTAGCAGTCAAAAGCATCAATTATATCAAACAAGAGAAGTTCCAAACATGTTCTGAGATCTATGCTGATCCGGGCATATTATTTTTTTATTGGTGTATTCATATTTTGTTGTTTTCCATCAATCACAAAGGGAAAGATTCTTGAAAAAGGTTTTCATTGAATGCAAAATTGCTAGTCATTTTTGTCATTAATGTTAAGGCATCCAAAAGAATGCAAAATAACTATCATGTCATGTCAGTGTGTTTGAGTTTTAGAAGTACATTTTATTATTGTGATGATGGAATCAAATGGTGTATTTTTGTATTTTCATCTTGCATATATTCTAGTTAGTGAAGATGATTCAGAAGTATATGAGGTAAGATTCCCTGACAGTGAGCATCTTTTGTTTTGTGTTCCCTCATAGTTCTGAGTTATGACCTTTATTTTGAAAAGAAAGTATGTTTACACATGATTCATAATATTATAGACTCTTCAAATATTTCCTTTTGTGGACAAGAAATGCAAGTTGAGTAACTAGGTTGTTTTTTTAGTTTGATGCGCTAGACGTTTGTAATGTGTTCTCACCGAAGGAATCATGCAAACGATAACTAGGACTAGATAGGGCTACATTGGGAACTACATAGCATTTTATTTCTTATGGAGCAGCATGTGGTCTAATAGACCTATCCTATTACACATTTGGTTAAAGGTTATTATTGTGGCCAACTTGTAAATGCTATAATATTTATTTTAGGTTGACATGTGAATGTAATTATATTTGTAATGCATATAAATAGTGGTCTAGGATTTGTCCAAGAATGTTGTAATGCTATGTAATATGGGATTTAATGTAATTACACGGTTTGTTTTTCATGTATGAATTTGATGGTGATGCTATGTGAGTCGCATTCCAATCATTGTGTAGTTTCATCAAAAAATAGTATGTAGTATGTGAGAGTGTTTTGGATATTTATTAGAATAAGTGCAAGCTAAGCTTTCAATTTGAAGATCTAAAATTCATATCTTTGTATTCTAATCTTATTGGTGTCTCACCTACTAAGTTGGTGCTCAAATCTTGAAAAAGCGGATTGGTGTCTTTCGTCAATTGGTGCCTACAAATGTAATAGGAGATTGGTATCTCTCATAGGCTATTGCCTCTTCCATATTGTAAGTGATTCATTATCTTTGTGAGGCTAGATTTGGCTAGTAGATCCAAGTGGCTATTTGCACCATGGTTTTTCTACTCTTAAGTTTCCATGTATATCTAGTGTTCTTTGTGTGGATGCATGTTTTCATGTGTTGTTTAACTCCTACATCATTAAGGATATTATTTAGAGCCACTTTGATGTTTCAAGGTTCATGCTTGGAGAATTTATTAATGGAAATTAATGTTTAATTTATTTCAAATCACATTATACCAATTCACCCTCACTCTCTTAGTATATTGTGTGCCCTTTAATGTGCTTGGATTGCATGGTTGTAATTCTTGTCTCTAAATTGACTGTTGAAGGAAACATTGAATTAATGCAATTTTTTTATCAGATTTGTCTTATCAAATAACCAATAGATATAAATATTTAGGTGGAAGAATAAATTTATTTCCACTTGTGAGCCATATGTTGATCTAATAATTTATGGAAAATAGTGTGTCCTAATTGTAGGTGAAATTTTTTATATAGATATGTGTCTCTCTTAAATCTTTTATGTGGGATCCTTTTCCCTCTAGGTCATATGAAAGGATTTGATTAGACACAAATTGCTAATCTAGATCACCTTTTTTATAATAATAAAAACATTATGAGATAAATTTTTATAGGAATATAACATTAAGATAAGCATTCCAAAACTATGCAGATTTAAAAATATTTATATACTATTGTCTAATCAAAATAATAAAAATAAAATACCTCTATTCAACAAATATAAAACAAAAAGCAATGAATTTTTTTAAATAAAGTATGACTTATATTGATATTTTTCTTTTAAAAAGAATAAATTAATTAATTGAAACATATATGAAAAGAGTGTTACTGTCTAAATTATTTTATAATTTGTAGAATTAAAATGAGAACCAAGTATTATCACAAATCATTAATTTTTATTTAAAAAAAATATATAATTTATTTGTTGTAAAAAACTTACACACAATCAAATTTAGAAACTGTTTATTATGATCATGGATTGTAGAAATCTAATAGAATTGAAAAAATTAAGAGTTACACTTTCCATATTCTTACCCAAATAGAATTAGCTTACAGAAAATAGGTTCAACGTATAACTATTACAGTCAACCAAAAAACTCAAAAATTATGGCATAAGAAGGCAGCTTAGAAAGAACCTCAAGCTCCTCGAAAACCAGAAGAAACTTTAAGCTTTTATAAACAAAAGATCCAAAATCTGTTGATACAATATGAAATGCTTGATTTACGGGTATAAAAATATTTTAAAACATCTCTAGATATTATTGCAAGTAATTAAACATTGTAAATTTTTATATTGACTTTTTAGTATATATTAATTTTTTATATATATTTATGTTTTCCTCCTTTTTATAATTTGTCCTCTTCTGCTATCCCTTGAAAAATCGCCTCCCCATTCCCTATTATGCTTGTTTTGGAAACTTGGTGGAACATGGTGGAGAGGCGATATAGTAGCACCACGGCCAACGCTATGGCAACTGCACCACCAAACCACAGCACAATCCACTTATGGTTAGGGAGCATGGAATGTCACAATGATGGAAACTCCTGCCGCCCATAGACTCATGCGGATCAAATACTCTATCTTTGGAAAAGCCTTAAAAGAAACACAAAGTGGTCATAATATTTTTTATGCATTTGTCACACATCAAAAATGGGTTAGGAGAAGATTGGGTATGTTTAGGCTTTGTCTTGTTACAAAATAAAATCAGCTACAATAAAATGGTGCATGCTTAATGCTGCTGCGAATAAGTCTTAATCTATATGTTCAAAATTTTATTGGATTTTTGGCATGCATGAATATATCATTTTTTAATGTTAATTATACTCATGATCCTTATTCTCTCCTCTTCATTCTTCTCTTCTTTTTGCTTTGATTTACTATTTTGAAAAATTTATATATCTAAAGTTATGAGGGTAATGAATATTTGATAGATTTTTAAATGTAATTATTTTTAACATTAATAACAATTACTAGACACCACACCACATTTATATGGGTTAGAATAAATGTATTTGAAGATATATGACACTCTATAAAACAATCACATGTCTTGTCTATGCTTTCAAATTTTGTACAATCACATGCCTTGTCTATGCTTTCACATTTTGTTTTTCAAGTATAGAAGAGCTAATTTAGTGATACAAAGTTGTGAAAAATATGATGTACACTGTATATATTAGGAGAAGAAGAACATAATAAGTTTGACACATGAAGATGGTCTAGCCTCTAATATTCACTATATATGAATATAGCTTCATAGGTTAGTGTATATGCATACAAACCTTGACTTCTTCATGCTATGCAAGACTACTGAAAGGGAGTTTTTATTTGGTTAAGATCTCATTTTGGTTTTTCTCTTAAAGATGCAATCCATAGTATAAGGGTTGGTTTCTTATAACACAAACCACATAGTTACCAACTTTGGTCGAATCTAGATTTTTTCAATCTGTCAGATTTGTCTAATTCATTCTAGACCAAACCTGTTAACTATTAGATATAAATAGTAATATAATCTTTTTTTTTCATATGTACTTCATCTTGGTCTTTTGGTTGAGAATCCATAATCATATATATAAGAAATATTGTCTATACACATGTAAAAATCTTTAAGCACTCTAAGAATTTTACTATTGCATGTGGAGAAGAATTGATTATAATGGTAAAGAAGGGTGCGAGGCTGCAATAGCATGTTTGGCATTTCAATTAGGAGGTGAATACCATGCATTGAAAACACTTTGAAGGGGAATAATTGTTTGAAACATTTCCCTCCATGAGCAAAATTAGTATATTGCTACCCAAATTTTGAAAACTAAATGTTGGATGTTGGAAGTTCTTGTAGACAAAGGAATCTATGAAGCAACTAAGGGTATATATATGAACAAATATTGCCAGAGATATATTCTCGTCTAAAAAAATATGTATAGGATGCGCACTTCATTTTACAAGTCAGTCACTAAAGGAAGTCTTTTTGTATTGATCATATTTGATGCTTGTAATAAGAGGAGTGGTTCTTGTGTCTTTGTTGCTACCAGTGATAACATTCAGATCACCATGAATAATGTGTAGGGTTAATTATCTACCTAAATAACTACGCCACCCTACAACACCCTACAAGTTACATACAAACTATAGTGATGCATAGGGATATTGTACTCAGAGGATTGTCTCATGCCATTATCTTGATGATGTTGTATAAATTTAAAGAGATTAAATGCCAACTTAGTAATCAATGTTTCATTGGCAAATTGTTATTGGCCCTCTCTATTTGTAATAGCATTTCAAAGTGTATTTTGTCTATTCCAAGCAAAGAGCTTAATTTAATTTATTCCATATTTTTATTTATAAAATATTTTTCATTACTTAATATAGTTTATAGATTTTAGTTGTTAATTATTATTATTAAATTTGTATGTGTAATATAAGTTAATTTTTTAAAAGTTTATATTTAAGTTCAAATATTAAAAATGAAATAATAAAATATCAATTCTCTATAAATTATATGTAGAGTAGATTATATTTCATCACATTCAAACATAGTATAAATTTAAAAAATAAGTAAGTGAATGATTCATGTTAATTATTCCTTATACAATCTTTGTTATCAATTATATGTACAAAATTCATCTTATTAAATAAACGTACTGTTTTAGAGACATATATTCCGACATTATTGACATTTCACTCTTCAACAATTAAAGCTATATTCTCCAATATTCAAATAGGATAGACACACACAAATATTTTAACATAAAATAAATTTTATCCTTGTTTCTTTTATTGGTTGATCAATGTCTTCTTTATTCTTGATGATAACTTCTAAACTAACTTGACTAATAGCATTCAATTAGGATTAGTATTTAATTAAGGTTTAACTAGTATTCATTTAGGGTTAAGGTTAGGGTTAACTAGTATTTAATTTAATTAAGGTTTAATTAAGCAACAACACGATGAAAGCAACGGTATCGCCCATAACAGGCCTCCCTACCTCGTTCACACCTCCGGGAACATCGTACATGGCGGCGAAGCTTACTCCCACCACCGCCAATGCTACTGTCATCTGAATAACAAATTTACCATCACTTGAGACTGGAGATTGCTCTAGTTGGGGGTCCGGTGCGGTCGATTGATCAGTCTCAATAGAATCTGGATCTTCCTCATCGGACACCCTAGTCTGCCCTGAAAAGAACCAAACGATTTCGAATAAACAGGTAAGTGGAGGAAGAAAATGATAAACATTACTACTTGAGAGCAGCAAAAATTACAATGGAGTGGCCAAACAGGGAAAAACTCGAAACTAATTGAAGTTGTCAAATTTGTTTAAAAAAATTGAAGATTACGAGAACATGTTTAATCTCACCTGAATATTACCATGTTCAACAGCCCTCGGCCCCTCGTCCTCACCTCTCAACACTGCAAACATAACGGTAAAGCAGCCTACCACCAACGCAACAGCCGTCTGGGTAGCAGATTTAAACCTACTTGTGACTGGAGATTGGTTTAGTCTGAGATTTGCATCCGGCAATCGATCAACCACAACAGAAACTCTTTCTTCTTGAGGAACAATATCCTGCCATCAAAAGGAAAACACCCAAGGCGTCAAAAACGAAAAATGTTCAAAAATTAGGAGAAAATGGTTATTATACTCTGTTACCTGGATCGCCACAACTTCCATAGTTCCCTCCTTTAACCTGTGGATCGGCTTTTCTTGCTTTCCTTCGCTTGTTGATGACTATATATATAAAACGAAGCGTTTGTAATATAGGAAAACGTCAATAGTCAACTGGGATGCGCTCGGCCAGGAAACTGCCTTCCACAGAGAAGTAAGGGCTCTGAATTGATTTTGATGTGAGTCAGAGTGGAAGGCAGTTTGGTCGAGCGCATCTCAGTTGAGTTAGTACAGACGCTTTTGCCTTCCACAGGGCAGTAAGGACTCTGACTTGATTTTGATGTGAGTCACAGTAGTTTGGGCGAGCGCAATACAAACGCTTTTGCCTTCCACAGAGCAGTAAGGACTCTGACTTGATTTTGATGCGAGTCGGAGTGGAAAGAAGTTTGGGCCTCTGACTTGATTTTGATGTGAGTCAGAGTGGAAACAGACTCTTTTGCCTTCTACAGAGTGCAGTTTGGGCGAGCGCATCTCAAATGAGTTATTACAGACGCTTTTGCCTTCCACAGAGCAGTAAGGACTCTGACTTGATTTTGATGTGAGTCAGAGTGGAAAGAAGTTTGGGCCTCTGACTTGATTTTGATGTGAGTCGGACTGGAAAGAAGTTTGGGCCAGCGCATTTCAATTGAGTCAGAGTGGAAGGCAGTTTGGGTGAGTGTATCCCAATTGAGTATTGCCGTTTTTCTATATTACAGACGCTTTTGCCTTCCACATAGCAGTAACGACTCTGACTTGATTTTGATGTGAATCAGAGTGGAAAGCGTTTGGGCGAGCGCATCCCAATTGACCATTGCCGATACTCTTTTTTTCTATGTTATACTTTATTTCAAATTAGTGTATAAGGAAAGATGTTTAAAAACAAAAGTTTTTTAAAAATTAAGTATTTATTTTTTAAATATTAAATATTTTTTTAATAATATTTTAAATTTGGATGAATTTAGTTATTATTTGTAGTCAAACATTCAAAAAAAATCATATTTCAAAAAATTTATGTTTAAGATGTTAATATATTTAGTTTTAAGCATTTTAAATGTGTAGGTGGAATTTGAAGATGTGTTTGAATGTTTACAAATGATCACAAAGAGAACAATAAAGACTAGACACATTTAGATGGATTAGTTAAAATCTAATAAAGAAAAAGCGTCTGTAATATAGAAAAAGCATCTGCAATATAGAAAAACATCAATGGTCAATTGGGATGCGCTCGCTCAGGAAACTGCCTTCCACAGAGCAGTAAGGACTCTGAATTGATTTTGATGTGAGTCAGAGTGGAAGGAAGTTTGGGCGAGCGCATCCCATTTGAGTCCGAGTAGAAGGCAGTTTGGGAGAGTGGAAGGCAGTTTGCGCGAGTGCATCCCAATTGACCATTATCATTTTTCTATATTACAGACGCTTTCGCCTTCCACAGAGTAGTAAGGACTCTGACTTGATTCCGATGTGAATCAAAGTGGAAGGCAGTTTGGGCGAGCGCATCCCAATTGACCATTGCCATTACTCTATTTTTATGTTATACTTTATTTCAAATTAGTATATAAGGAAAGATGATTAAAAATAAAAAATTTCCAAAAATTAAGTTTTTATTTTTGTAAATATAAAATATTTTTTTAATAATATTTTAAATTTAGATGAATTTAGTCATTATTTGTAGTCAAACATTCAAAAAAATCATATTTCAAAAAATTTATGTTTAAGATGTTAATATATTTAGTTTTAAGCATTTTAAATGTGTAGGTGGAATTTGAAGATGTGTTTGAACATTTACAAATGATCACAAAAAGAACAATAAAGATTAGACACATTTAGATGGATTAGTTAAAAACTAATAAAGAGATCTTAGTATAGAATTTACAAGAAAAATGAACAAGGTCACTAGGAGGATTATATAATTATCAAGGGAATTTGTGAGTGCTTGATGTAAGTTCTTGTGGTGATATTCCTTAAGATGTATACATGAAATGTTTGCATACCTAAATTATTATTATGTTTTAATTTAAGGACATGTGCATTATTGTCAACGTTGTAATTTAGAAAGGCTCCCCAAACCTTCTTCTTGATATTTTGTTGATGGTAGTGTTTTGTATATAGGGTTTCAGGTCCTTTCAAAACTTGTTTGACCCTTTAATCAAAAATGAACTTGTATTTCAAGATTTGGTTTAAATTTATGCCTTTTGTAAATTTAAACTGAAATATGTTGATTTGGAATTTAATATTAAATTTAAGTCTAAAATATTAAATGAGGAAATAATTAAATGTCTTATTTTTATTTTGGTGAAATTAGGGTAAAATGACAATTCAATAGAAAAGGGAAAAAAAATTGAAAATCGGAAAATAGGTAACATGAATTTCTTTTTAAAAAAACATGGTTTTGGAAGAAAATTATGTGTCCAAAGAAAACCCTCTTTTCAGCAATAGTTGTTCTGATGATTGTGGAAGTGTGTCTAGGGCAAAAATGATGAGATTCAAGGCATTAGAATAGGAATTGGGAGAGTATTGTGCATATAACTTGATATTTTTCTCGTGTAGCATGCTTGATATGTTCTTAATTTCAAAACTTAGCATAATTAGAGGTAGTTTTATGATTTCTCTTCCTTTGACCATTGTTCTGATTAATTAAAAGTGGAATAGGCGCAAACCACCGAAAAGTGTCGCCTATGGCTCATGAGGAATGCACACCTAACTAAAGACAATAAACAACAAAAATAGTGAAGAACCACCAAACAATTAGACCAAGACCAGAGACAGAATCAACAACCAAAAACTAAAAACTAGCCAACCAACCATCAAAGACGCAAAGGGATGGTCTACTACGCATAGGTATTACCCTCTTGCCCATCTTTACACGGACCTAAAACTTTATTTGAGAAATAAATTTTATTCTTAGAGTCCTTAACAGAGCTTGGAGGACCAGAATATGAAGTTTCTTTGACCATAGAGATATGAGGCTCCATTGTAGAAGAGGGAGACAAAGCATGTCTCTTTGCTTCACTTTCTTGTTATCAATTTCCTCCTGAATATCCCACAAGGAAGCCAAGTTCTTTAGTGCCATCTCCTAGCACTGTCTATCTCAGGGAACTTTCACATGGCTTCACCTGGGATAAAGCTGAGGGGAAGAATGCTCTATTTGAACAGGCACTACTGAGCTTCATGTACCAGCTAGAACAACGATAGCTGAACCTTGACATTCTACAGGCCGATGCAGATCTCTTCAGTGTTCGTATGGGTCACCCTCAGGGGCAATAGATCTTGGATGGCAAACTAGAACTTTGGCAGGATGGCAACCAAGGATGGACTGCTAGGCTACCTCCAGTTGGGGATGCTAGAGACCCAAACGGAGAATTCATTTTCTCTTGACTGTTGATCGATATGTGCCCTCTTTTTTTGACACTGCGATATATATCTGTATTTCTTTTTCATGGTTCTCTTCACACCTTTTGTGGCGGCAGATAAACTATATATGATCCTCTTTTGATGTTGTTAGTTATTGTTAGTTGACATTGCTCTGATGAACTTTGATACTGTGCACATTTGATGCACTCCATGCTGGTCTTTTGACGTACTTGATACTTTATCTTTAATGAAAAAAAATTGTGTAAGCATTAAAAAATCTCTCGGTCAGCTATGCCTTGGCTACAAAAAAACACTCCTACCCAATGGACTCCTGCTCTTTCAATGACTCTTTCTCTTTCTGCGCCGAATGACCCTGATTTTGGGTTTGCGAAATCTCAGGCGGGTTCACATTCTTGCTTGAAGAGTTTATCCTTGGCTACGACTGAGACCGTGGGGGGATGGGCTCTTATGTGGGTGACGTTCCTTTGTCTATTGCAATTGGTGGGTCGAAGGTGGATACCAAAGGGGCTCCTATTGGTGATGCTTTGAATGGTAGTGTTCCAGTTTCTGTCGTTGGGGTTCCGGGTTCCTCTGTTGCGGATTGGACTACCCATATCTTGGTCTCTGTGGCTATTCCTATGTTCAACATCTCAGGCTCTCAGGGTGTCTGCTAACACTGAAAAGGAGATCATCCATAACTCATCTGTGTTTAAGTCTCATGGACTCATTTGCAGGTTTCAGGGCTTTTGCCCAAGCCTTCCTTAGCTACACACCTGGATCTCCCACAACTGGGAGCCAATCTTAAAGGGTACTATTAACATTTATCCTTTAGCCAATGGTTTTTTCATTGCTAAATTTGAACAGGCTGAGGATAGATCAAAAATCTTATGTAACAATCCTTTCAGCTGGGAGGATAAATTTGTATTGATGGTTAAACCCTGGTTCTCAGATTTTAACCCATCTATGGATTCATTTAACAAGATTCCTATTTGGGTTAGGCTCCCTAACCTCCCCCTTCATCTATGGATAGAGTCTTTGCTAGAGGAAGTGGGGGAGGCTTTAGGTGAATTCCTAATGATTGATAAGGATTCTTATAATATTTATCATTCTACTTATGCTTGGATTTTGGTTGATACTGATGTTTCTAAAGGGCTCCCTACTGAGATAAATATTAACTATTCTTTGGGATCTTGGGTCCAACCACTCGAATATAAGGGCATCTCCTTCAGATGTCGGAATTGCTTCTATACTCGACATGTTGTTGCACAGTGTGATTCAGATAAAAATAAAAAAAATATCTATTTCTTGGTGGAAGGGTGCTTTTTTCTGAACACTACTTTTTTTGGAAAAAAAGCTTCGCCCAAGTGTTTGTGTAGGTTCCTCAAGCCGATGATGGTGATGGTAATGTGCCTCAGACTAGTGCCCCTACTATGGTCCTTGCAAATGGAAGTTCTATTGTTGCTTCGCCTAAGGTATGTATGGATACTTCCTATGGTTGTGACATCCCAGCTGATCAGTAGAAGGATGTTGGAAGCTCTTCAATGGTGGCTGACCTTCCCACTTCCCAGATTGCTATTGCATTGTCGTCTAGTCCTTCTGATTCTTAGATTTTTGTTGTATCTTCCTCTTAGGATGATGCCACTATTCCTCCTATTGGTGGGAAGCCCTCTATTCTGGACCCGTCTTCTTTGCAAAGCACTGTTGCTAGGGTTAAGGAGGGATGGATTACCATTAAAAGTAAGAAATCCAAATCATCTTAGTCCTCTTTTGATATGACCCTTCACTCCCACAAGTGTAGATCAAATCCTTGATATGTCCTGGTTGGGTTAGGGCTGCTTGTTGGTATTTGGCTTTTGCTGCCTGTTGTTTCTTGTTGGGGGTCCTTCTTGTGTTATCCCCCATTTTTTGTATGGTTTTGTCATGTCTCACTTTTGTTCTGTACCGTTAGGTGGACTCTCAAGTTTATCTTAAGGTTCAGGTTTCAGGTCCTTCCAAAACCTGTTTTGTACAGGGTTTCAGGTCCCTTCAAAACTTGTTTTCCCTTAATCAAAAACTTTCCAAGATATTTTTTGGAGATTATTAGTTAAGTTCGTTCGTTACTTTAAATATAAGTTGATTTTTATTTTTATTATGGAAATCTAAATAATATGAACATTGGAAATTTATTTAGAACTTTCTATTGTATTATAGAATAGAAGATATTGTTTGGAGATTATTAATTGAGTTATTTAATTTAAATACATTTGTTTTTGGATATGGAGAAGTCTTCTTTACTTCTTTATAAATATTTTTTATGCCATTCTCTTTGAACATAACCTTTGCACTTTGAAAGCTAGGTAGTTATAAATTTATGCATTGAAATCTAAGTAGATATAAATTTATGTATTTAATACAATTGAACATTTTAGGGTGTAGTTTTTAATTTATATATTGCAAACTATAATCATTTAAAAAAAATACGCCGAGAGATATCCTTCTTGAGGTGTCTATTTCAATTTAGGGTGTAAAATTGATGAAAAGTAGATGCCTCAAGAAGGATATCTCTCGGTGTATTTTATATAGATTAAATTAAAATTTAAGGTATATATGCTAGTGGATGTTGGGTTTAACTTGGAAATTGGCCTTAAATGCATTCGAAGAGGTGTTCTGTCTTTCTGTACCATCCAACCTAAAGGAAAATAGGGCATTTCCCTCCTCCTTGGTAATAAATGGGCTAAATATGTTATCAACTGGGGACAATCCCCCTATACCCATGCTCTATGGATTATCCTTCACTTTAATGAGAAAACCTTTGGGATTTATTCAGTTTATGCCCCTAATGACTATAGGGACTGGGCTAACCTTTGGAGCTGGATGACCACTCTAGAAGACGTTCCCTGGCTGTTAGGGGGTGACTTAAACATGCTGGAAAGAGCTGAAGATAAGAGTGGGGGTAATCAGTTTGAATGGAAAGGATTTGAAAGATTGTATTGGGAAAGAATGGTTAATAAACTGAAACTTGTTGATCCTATAGTAGGCAGAAAAGGGGAAATCAATTCAGTGTGGTTTAGATGGTGCAACTATCAGCAACTCTCCAAGAGAATATAATGCAGATTGGATAGATTTTACTATAACAGAGAAGTGTTTGGAATCCAAAAGGACAATCATGGGGATAAATATTCAGTTACTCCCTACACTCTCT
Organism: Cryptomeria japonica; assembly: GCF_030272615.1. Classification (NCBI taxonomy): domain Eukaryota; kingdom Viridiplantae; phylum Streptophyta; class Pinopsida; order Cupressales; family Cupressaceae; genus Cryptomeria; species Cryptomeria japonica. The sequence continues at coordinate 735,271,616 of NC_081409.1, forward strand.
CGGACCACCACCCTATCATGATTACTATTGAGCCTTTAGCTCCCTCCTCTCAGACTATCATTAGAACCTCCTCCTTCATTCTCAACACCAAATTGCTTGAGGATGAATGTCTTTGTTGTGCCCTTTTTGCCATTAGAAACTTTAACAAATTCTACAATCACTCCCTGTCTTGCATGAAGAAACGGAACTTATCTGTCAGGTCGTGGACCGTATTATGCCAAACGATGGGCAGGAAGAGAGCAAAGGATTTCAGGAAAGATGAGATGACTCTGCATAATGTATTATCTTGTGCAGAGGAGGATTTGCATAAAGATCCCTTCTCTCCCCATCTTACCCACAATATGATCACTGCCAAAGGTGAATTCAGAAAGTTGCAACATGACAAGATTAAGGGTCTAAAGGTGAGAGCTAAACTTAACTAGTTATAGGATATGGATAGAGGTTCCAATTATTTCTTTCAAAGGATAAAGGTGAAAGAAGAAAAGGAGAGGATCCACAATATCAGAGTTGATGACTCCCTTCTCTTTGGCCCCCATGCAGTTTTTGAGTGTTTTGCCTAGTACTATCAGAGCTTATTTACTTCAGAAGGTGGAGATGAGAAACAACATGCTGCTAGAGAACTCATCAGGGATCTTGTGCCTAGGAAGGTTTCTAAGGAGGATCATAAAAATTTAAGTTTGCCGATTTCTAAGGAGGAGATTGAGTTTTCTATTGCTTCATTAGGTAATGATAAATCCCTAGGGCCGGATGGTTTTCTAGCTGAATTTTATAAAAGGAACTCAAATTAGATTTCAGAGGACCTTCTCAAGTTGTATGAGGAAGCCATTGCCAAGGGTTCCCTTGGGAAAGACATTAATCAAGGTCTCAATAAGCTTATACCTAAAGAAGAAGATAAATCCCTAATTAAAAATTAGCGACCTATAACACTACTAAATGTTTCATATAAGGTTCTTGCTAAGGTTGTGGCAGTCAGGCTTGAGGCCATCCTTCCCAAGATTATCAATCCCACCTAAACTGGCTTCATCAAAGACATATATATTTTAGACAACATCATTACCTATTGGGAGGCTCTTCATTGGGCTAAGGAATTAGGGCAGCAATGTGGAATGTTGCTTATTTATTTCGAAAAGGCTTATGACAGGATTGAGTGGGGTTTTATCAATCAGATGCTCATCAGTCTTGGATTCCCCCCTTTCTTTTATAAATTGGTCAATACTTTGTTAGCCAATGCTAATGCTATTGTAGAATTGAATGGGTTGAGATCTAACAATTTTAATCTCTCTAGATCTATTAGGCAGGGTTGTCCCCTTGCCCCTACCTTATATGTTATTACTGTTGATGCTTTGTACTATGTCCTCAAAGATCAGATGTATTCCCCTAGGGTTCAAGTCATTTCTCTACCAAATAGTGAGGAGATCTTGAATGTCCAATTTCCTAATGACACTGCTATTCTTTTGAAACTAGGTGATTCTAATCTCACTGCTCTCATTGATAATATTGAGATCTTTTGCCAGATCTCAGGAAGTAAAATTGTCCTTCACAAATCTTGTCTTTTGGGGTGGGAAAGAGACCCTCCAAGCTGGGTTCCTAAATTCAATTTGAAATGGGAAGGCCCCAACACTATTGTTAGGTACCTTGGTATTCCATTCTTAGTTGACCCTAATCTCAAGGAGATGTGGGAATGGGTCAGGGGGAAGATTAACAAAAAAATTTCCAAATGGAACATCAATTACCTATCTCTTGCAGGGAGATTCCAAATTTGTCAAAAAGTCATATCTTCCTATAATATCTATTTCTCTTCCTATTGGTTGTTTTGTAATTATCAGTACAACCATATTGAGAAACAAATTAGGAATTTTCTTTGGTCAGATGGCAGAGGTAATATGAAGAGACATGAGGTAAGGTGGGATTGGTGTATCATGAATAAAATGAGAGGGGGTATGGGGTTGAAGGACCTCAAACTACATGGTGCTTCCCTTGTTGTTAAATGGATCAGTAGGTCCCTATCAGGGGATGAACATTGGAAACTTCTTTTTAGGAACAATATTACAAGAGATGTCTCCAAGAATGCAAAAAAATGGAAAAACCTTCCTATTGGGGACCTATTAGCTAGCAAATTTGAAGTGTCTCCTACTAGATCTATTATTTTTAAGTCTGTTTGGAAAGCTTGGGGCCTTGTTACTTAGTTCCACAGGGATAATGAGTTCAGAGACTCTAATGGCAGAATCTTTGGGGATAGATCAATTTGGTGGAACCTCCTTCATAACAATAAGCACTTGGCCATCTTACATGGGTGCTCTGCTCTCAATTGGCATAAAAGAGGGATCCGGTGCTTTGCTGATATTATAAATAATGGAACTCTCATCTCTTGGGAGGAGTTGTCCTCCTCCTTTGACCTTTCACCTTCACATTTTCGTACCTATATTGTACTCATGGATGCCCTACTACCCCTCCTTCTGCCTATGCTTCCTCCCCTCACCTTCTCCTCTCCTCTCGCTTTTTGTTTGACCGATCGCTCCCCTCTCCACAGTACTAAGGGAGAAATTTTTTTATAACTCTCTTGTTGATTCTAACTATATCTTCTCCCATTTGAACTCCTCTTGTCACCTTGGCTAGGATTGTAAAATGTGGATTAAATTTTTGGAGAAACTTTGGAATGGCCCTGCTAGACCGAAGAAGTTTTTTGCCTAGAAACTTGTCCTTAACAGACTCCCTTTGAAAGACTATGCTGGTAACCACTTTATTTGTAAATTCTGTCGATTACCTGAGACTATCCAACATGTCTTTTGTGACTGTCATTTTGCCAAAAAAATATGGTGGTTGTTTGGGATTAAAATGGGTGGTAATGGCATCCCTCTTGTTTATGCTTGTTTTGGGTTCATTAATGGGTGTAAGAATATTGCTAAGTTGTTTTGGTCTAGTCTCTCTATTGAAATTCTATGGAAGATATGGAAATTTAGGAAGGATGATATTTTTGGTGGTTCTTCTAGAAACCTCACTGAGTCTCTTAGGAGACTCACTATGCATCTGGTTTCC
>NC_081409.1:735275151-735337651 GCF_030272615.1 Cryptomeria japonica
ATCCCCCATCTTTAGCTTCCACATTTTAAAATTATTTCCTAAAAAATCCTCCATCTCTTTTCTCCCCAACAAACATTCCATATGAAAATTGCTACAACAAGATCACAAAGTATGACATGATATAATGCAAAAAAAATACAAAAAAAAATTAAAATAGATTTAAATGTAATTTTCCATTAAGTAAATATTCTTTTGCACTTTCCAAAACCTCATTTCCCACATAAAATAGTAAATATTTTAATGATTTAATTTATCAGAAACCAATAATTTCTCAATTCTACCATTAAAATAGCTTCAAATTTCACTAAAATTAAAATTTCAAAAAATTTAAAAAATATAGGTAAATTTTGTGCCAAAAATTATCAATGCATATTTTACACTCTTAAAATTGAATTTCAAACTTTAAAGACTTGGGCATTATAAAGATTTTTTGTGAAAATTATCAAAAAATTTAACAAATACACTATACACAATGAACAATTGGAAAATGGAAGGCATTGGGAACTTTTGACACTACCATAAGTATATTCCAACCATTTAAAATAAACAAAAACGGTCAAAGGGGGAGAATTTAGAAAAATACCTCAAATTATGTCAAATTTTGAAATGAAGAACACATCAACAATGCCATATGAGAATGTAAATCTACTTACATGCACAATACCCTCTCAATTCCTAATTTAATGCCTTCAAATCTCATCATTTTTACCCACAAACACTTACATGATCATAAAAAAAGGATTGCAAAAAAGAGGGTTTTCTTTTGATACACAAGTTTATTCTAAACCTAAAAAATATGATAAAGAAAGTTCTTTTTTTCAATTTTTAAAATAAAATAATTAAATTTATTTCCATTTTCCATTCATTTATGTTTTACCATAATTTCACCAAAATGAAAATAAGACATTTAATTAAATCCTTGTTTGTCATTTTTCTTATGAATTAATAAGTAAATCTCAAATCAATATATTTCAATTTAAATTTATAGAAAAGATAAATTTAAACCAAATACTGAAGCACAAATTCAGTAGGCATTCGCATAGGATATGATTACCAATATCAGACAAAATATGGTATTTGGGTTAACAATAGTCAATATAACAAAATATGGTATTAGTTATTTCTGAAAACTTTTATTAATCAAAGTCTTTCCGTATAGACTAATTTAAAATAAACTATAACATAGAAAGAATGGCATATCCACATAGCCTCCTTCCTCACATGGGATGTGCTTGCCCAGGAAGTTGCGGACTAATTCAACACCTTTGAATTTTGAATTTTCTACAAGATATGGCAACTTAAACTATGCTAGAGTTTTTGATTGGCCCTCGGTTGTAATATTTGCTACTTTCAAGGAGAAAAGTTTATCATTTTGCCCCTCTACTTACCTGTTTCTTTAAAATCATTTTGATGTTGATCTTTCAAGGGCAGACTACAGTGTCCGATGTGGAAGATGTCACAAGACGTTCGACTGGAGCAATCCGCAGTCTCAAGTAGTAGCAAAGCTGCTATTCAGGTCACTGTGGCATTGGTGATAGTGGGAGGAAGCTTTGCCGCCATGTACACTATGCCTGGAGGTGTGAATGAGTCAGGGAAGGCTGTAATGGGCGACACCATTGCTTTCATCGTGTTCTTAGTTGCAGACATGCTATCTTTTCATTCTTCATTGGCGGTTGTCATGGCTATGGCCACTGTGTCACATATAATTGCCAAGATTGATTACTTGATCTGCATCGTTCTATGGACAGCAGCAGTGTGCCTCGCTTTGACATTCCATGCTTCAGTATTTGTGGTGGTGCTCACCAACTAGCAGTGGATTGTGCTGTGCTTCAGTGTTGTGGCTACCATAGAGTTGGCATTGCTGCTATTATATCATTTTCCCACCAAGTTCTACTCCAGGATAAGCACAACAGGAAATGGAGGGATAGCAGAAGGGGAAAATTATAAAAAGGGGGAAAATATAAATACATATTAGAAAGTTAATATAAAAATTAACATAATTTTATTACATGTTGTTAAATATCTATATCTTAGTAAATTAAACATTTCATATTGTATCAGCAGAGTTTCTTCTGGTTTTTCAGGAATCTTGAGCATCTATCCAAGCTGCATTCTTTGCCTATTAATTTCTTAGTTTTTGGTTGATTACATTAGCTCTAGTAAAATTGTCGCAAAAGATCTCGCACTGTGATCCGCATTCATTCAGAATTTTCTTCTTTTCTCTTGGCGTGTTGCTCTTTTATTGTCTTGTAGCTGAGGATGACTTTAATGTAGCTGTTCTATACGTCGCTTTATTACTATTCATGTAAATTATAATTTGGTTAAATTCCACCCAATCAGCAAAGAGATCATTTTTCATTTTGATTTCAAGGAGAACTTGGAATTGAAGATCGTTTGTTGCAATTGTCTCCTCTTGTGATTCTTGGTCCCTTATGAAATCTTTATGTAAGGCTAAAATATTTCATCTCTATAATACGAGTGTTTTTATTTTGGTTCTCTTTCAAGGAAATAGTAAAAATACTTGGATTGAAACATAAAGGGATTAAGTATTATATTAGGATCTTTAAGTAGAGTTGTATCTTAGATGACATCAGGTGGTAGGTGATTTTGTTCTAGCTTGGCTCTCTGGCCCTATAGGGAATTGATCTTGATAATCTAAGGGTTAAAGTTTTGAGGCATTTATATTAAAAAGTACAAAAATAATTTATTTCCTTTTAGTTTGTAGGTGTAGGATTTGATTCTCTAATACTCTAATGTTAATCACCTCCAATGCAGTCCATACTTGAAAAACTAAACATAAAAATTGGATTTACATAAAAGAGCATATATGCTTGAAAGGAATAATAGTACCCAAAGTTGAGTCAAAGTAATATTGTAATAAGATTACCCTCCTTGGTTTGCAGAGCCAAAAGTGTAGAAGGTTTAAGCATTGGGGTTTAAGTAGGGTTTTGCCTTATTTGTTGGTCATTGACCTAGAAGCCATTGATCATAAGGAGAGGCTAGTCTTTAAAGGGTTCTAGGAAACTCAACTCGAGAAAACCAACATGTAGTTTCCTTATTTATGTGCATCATTATCAAAACATCATATGCTATGAAAGGGAGATTTTGAAGGTTGATAATATCGGATTTGAGATTAATATTGAAGTTGAAGGTCCTCAATTTATATAATTCCTATTATTGAGTTAGAAATGCTAGCTATTGAGTTGGTGCTTAGATCTAGGCATACGATATTGGTGTCTTTAGTGGGTTGGTTCTCACAAGTACATTAGGGGATTGGTGTCTCTGGTAGGTTGGTGCCTACTCAATTATTGCAAGTGATTCATTATTTGTGAGGCTATATTTAGGCAATGGATCCAAGAATCTTTTCTCATTGTGGTTTTCCCATCTTGGGTTTTCATATATATTTGGTGTTCTTTGTATGAATGTGTCTTGTTTTATGTGTTTTGAATGTTGGTGCACCCATGGCCTAGAGGGTCCTCAAAGATAACAAACCAGATCATACAACAAGAGTAACACAATGAAAGCCACAAAAAAACATAGATAAATTGAAAAATCATATATTTGCATCATTGTATTATCATCATAGAATATCTGTTAAGCAACCGGTTAGATGCAGGCTAACATGCTAGATTACAATCCATCCGGACCTCCAAGAGGCATCTAGATTACAATTCCAGAGACTAGATTCTCATCCCCATCAACTGCCTCCTAAGGATCACATACAACAATATATATACCCTCTGGAACACACCCAGGTAGGCCACAATAGATTACATTTACCTAGATAGGAAAACGAAACATGCAAATAGGTCAGCCCCAAGAATGAAAGGAAAATCCTCTAGAAAAAAACAACCAAGAAGTGTGGATCAAAAAGAAGGTTGGACAAACACTCAAGAACATCGAGCAAGACACCAAATATATCAGCAAGCCAAGAAATCATTCCACGTGAGAAGGAATCAACAACTAGCCATTAAGCTCAAAACTCCTCCCAAAATCAAGAACAACCAATCTGGAAGGGATAACTCACTAGAAAGAATGCAAATGAACTAATAATCTAGAATAATGCTCAAGGACAAGCTTGGAAGCTGAAAATATGATCCACACTGAAAAAGAACCATCTACCGAAACACACTGAAGGAAAACACAGAAAACTGCTATAGGAACTGAACAAAAACAAAACTAAGGAAATATTTTTGGTTGATGCAATAGTACTCATAGACCGGGGATTCTCCTACATCAAATGTTGAGAATCTTTAGGGATTTTAAGTTAAGAATATTTGATTATTTCTAATCATTTATTGGAGAAGTTATTTATGGTAATTATTATTTAATTTGAGTAAGAGGTGGAAATACTAATTCACCCTTCCCTCTAAGTATATCGTGGGCTCTTCAACACTAGCATGGGAATAACATACTATTTTTTATATGTGATTTTTTTAGCAGTTTCCCTAAAATTAGACACATTAGGGAGGTCTAAAAATTTATTGTACAAGATTCTTAAAATTCTCTAGGATTTTGTCAAACCTTATAAATAGGGCTTAAAAGTTCAAGCTCCCTCTTCTAAGAAAGACCATGGCCTTAAGTAATGCATGAGTATGACCCCTTTTTAAATTTTAGATTCACAATGGACCATATGCAACCAAATGCTTACTCAATCTAATTTTATTACATAACTTTTAATATGTCTATAGAAAAAGGTCATAGTTGCGATGTCTTCCCTTGTGAATTCTACAAAGCTTATGAGATGTTGTTGGCCTAGACCACTTTTAGGTTTATTTGGAAGAGTATATTTCTCTCTCTTCTCTACATTATTAATAAAAAAACATTTCATTCAAATTTAAGTCTAAAAATATTAAATAATCTAAATTTGGTAGCTAATCACGTTTCTAAAAATTTCTAAAATAATTAGCCACAACTCTTCTTCATATTAGATTTTTGTTTCCTCATATCATTTCTCAAAAGAAAATAGGATCCATCAAAAGTAAATATACCTTGAATAACACTATTATTTTTATAAAACCCTAAGAGTATGCCAAATTCTATTATTGGGATTTACAAGTGATTTGGCCAATGAAGAAGAGCCAACCCAAGGGTTAGTGTCTTCTACTCTTTAGGCTCTTCTATGCATTAGCGGGTGTACCTATAACATCAATCAACCACTTTATGCTCTGATGATTAAGAAAGCAGATTATAATCCCCACACAAATTTTGAAAGTAAATGAGTGATATCTTCAATCTATTTCATTTTGGCATGATGATATTGAAATAGATAATTAATAATATAAAACTACTTCTACTTCTAAAACTAAAATGAAAAGAAAATTATTCAAAATTCAATTAAAAGAAACCCTTAGAACAACTGAGATTGGTGCCATTCCCGCAGAACAACAAAGTCTAAATAATAAGCATCTTCCTCTAGATTATAATTCAAACTACTCAACACTTAATATGTTCATTCCTTGCATAAACATGCATAAATGTAATGTTGTTAGGTTCTTATTTTTAATCCAAATGATTCCTTCAAATTACTGTGACTTATTAAGTGAATTTAATCCTACCTTGTAGAAACCAATTGAACAAATCACATAGAGCCAGAGAGCTACTTTGATAAATCATAAATACCCTTGATACATTGATTTAAATAATGAGAAACAAATCAAATTAGAGACAACTACATATTATTTATCAAATTGTACCACAAACAGCTGAAATCAAAATTTAGACATAGAGTCACAGTTGAATTCAAAATTTAGACACAAAATCCTTCCATTATATTATAGCCACTGCAAAAAGGGTGTTATAGCTTGTTGCAAAATTTTCTTCTTGATGAGTCTCTTCCAACCCCTTAAGTGGTCTTGGTCTATCCCTTATATACAAAATGAGAAGTGACAAGCTTTAGACTGTTACAAAATGACTTTCTGGTTAACCCACCTGAAAATGAAAAGATATGCCCTTTTCATTAAAGATAACAAGAGATTTTTATATTATTTCAAATGATTACAATTTAAACAAAGAATAGAACATGAAACAATTAAACCATAAGGAAAAGTTGGTAGCTATGAGAACAACTCATTGTCTTCATAATATGAATAACAACCCACGACCAATGGGTCTGGCAAGGTTTTTGACTTAGTGCACTCCAAGAATTTTTCTTAGTCTTGGTAGAAAGGGGAGGTGAACATTGGGGGAGTTTCCTTTAAAGTCACTTCAACCAAGATTGCCACTATCACTAGTTTACTATAGGAGTGAATATTGTTGCCAAAGAAGTTGAAAGAGTCCTATAAGGAGGAATTTAAGAGATTTTTTAAGGCTAGCGAAGGGTTTAAATGTTACAAAGTGGGTATAACAAAGAAGAACTACCAATATTTTAAAGAATGTTGCCCTTTTGTTGATGAAATTCTTCACTTTCGATGGGCGATTCAAAATATTTTACACTTAATTTTTCTTGATGCTAAACTATCTTAGGTATGGTATTAGAATGAATTTTTCCTACTATGTTTGTTCTTCTTTGACTCAATCAATGGCGAGAGCCAAGTCCAAAAAATCCCCCCCCCCCCCCCCCCCTGCTTCACTAAGGGTTGATTCTTAGACTACAAATTTCATCTTGCTTTTACCCCATCCAGTGGGTCCCTGTTAAGTCCCTTTGCCCCCTCACTAGACCCTAATTTAGTGGTGGAGCTCTCAGCTTCTCTTATCTTGAAACCTACCCCTAATGTTAGTTCCTATTCTAAACCGAAGTTAGGTCCTACTTTCTTTATGTTAGGGTTTCAAGAAGATCTAAAGCAAATATGAACTAACAATTATATGTAGATTTAAATACAAAAGATAAAGAAATAAAACAGGACAGAGATAACACAGAGATTTAACGTGGTTCACCCATAATGGGTTATGTCTACCATACACAGTCATCCAATCTTTCTTATTATCTAGCAAAAACAGTACATCAACCTTACAATGCCTTAAGCATCCCAGCCGCTTATAACATGCATTTTTAGGGCAACAAACAAAGTTGGCCTTTTTAGGGTTTTATTACAATGTCGGTTTTCATCAACGAAAAACGGCAAAAAAAAATTTATTGGGGGCTCCCGCCCCCGAACCTCGGCTTTTCTCGGGGGCTGCTGCCCTTGAACCCCAACAAGGATCATGCTGAGTGTACAGTACTTTGCTGATCTGTCGCCACATTTTAACACTTTAATCCCATTAGAGATTTATAACAAAAAATCTCTCCTAATTTTGCTTCTAAGGATGTGGAGGTATTGGATTTAGAAAAAGAGGAAGAGTACGAGGATTTTAGTTCCTCCTCAGACTCAAAATAAGACTGGTCCCCGAAAACTTCTAAGAAGATTTCCTTCTCTCCCCATGACCAAGGGATTCCCAATCTCTATCTTGGCCTTCCTACTTTGAACTCGAAGGTGTTGAAGCTGAAGGAAAGCATAGAGAGGCAAGAGTTAGTCATTAAATGGATCTTCTCATAGTTTGATGCGACTATTAAAAATATTAATGGACTTGAGGTTTTAGCTGACATAGGGGCGAGGACAGATAAATGGGCTATGGAGGTAAAGTACAAATAGGTCTAGGAAGCTGCTAGTAATATGGATAGGAAATGAGAGAAATGGGACAAAGTTGAGGGTATGCTAAATGACCTTAGTGAAAAGGTGTCTCAAAGGAGTGAGAGTAAGGTTGTGAAGGAGTTGAAGGAAAGCTAGGAGATCCTAAAGTGAAAAATTGAAGATATGTTCAAGCTAAGCTATGAGATGGCCCTAAAGAACTTGGCTTCCTTGTGGGATATTTAGGAGGAAATTGATAACAAGAAAGTGAAGCGAAAGAGACATGCTTTATCTCCCTCTTCTACAATGGAGCCTCATATCTCTATGGTCAAAGACACTTTAGATTTTGGTACTCCAAGCTATGTTAAGGACTCTAAGAACAAAATTTATTTCTCAAATAAAGTTTTAGGTCCATGTAAAGATGGGCAAGAGGGTAATACCTATGCATATTAGAACATCCCTTTGCATCTTTGATGGTTGGTTGGCTGGTTTTTGGTTGTTGATTATGTCTTTGGTCTTGGTCTAATTGTTTGGTGGTTCCTCACTATTTTTGTTGTTTCTTGTCTTTACTTAGGTGTGCATTCCTCATGAGCCATAGGTGGTACTTTTTAGTTTTTTGGGCCTATTCCACTTTTAATTAATCGAAACAATGGTCAAAGGAAGAGAAATCATAAAACTACCTCTAATTATGCTAATTTTTTAAATTAATAACACATCAAGCATGCTACATGAGCAAAACATCAAGTTACATGCACAATACTCTCCCAATTCCTAGTCTAATGCCTTGAATCTCATCATTTTTGCCCTAGACACACTTCCACAATCATCAAAATAACTATTTCCGAAAAGAGGGTTTTCTTTGGACACATAATTTTCTTCCAAAACCATGATTTTTTAAAAAGAAAGTCATGTTACCTATTTACCCATTTTCAATTTTTTCCCCTTTTCTATTGAATTATATTTTACCCTAATTTCACCAAAATAAAAAAAAAAGATATTTAATTATTTCCTCATTTAACATTTTAGATTTAAATTTATGATTAAATTCCAAATCAACATATTTCAATTTAAATTTACAAAAACCATAAATTTAAACCAAATCTTGAAATACAAATTCATTTTTTATTAAAGGGTCAAACAAGTTTTGAAAGGACCTAAAACCCTATATACAAAACACTACCATCAACAAAATATCAACAAGAAGGTTTGGGGAGCCTTTCTAAATTACAATGTTGACAATAATGCACATGCCCTTAAATTAAAGCATAATAATAAATTAGGTATGAAAACATTTCATGTATACATCTTAAGGAATATCACCACAAGAACATACATCAAGCACTCACAAATTCCCTTGATAATTATATAATCTTCCTAGTGACCTTGTCCATTTTTCTTTTAAATTCTATACTAAGATCTCTTTATTAGTTTTTAACTAATCCATCTAAATGTGTCTAATCTTTATTGTTCTTTTTGTGAACATTTGTAAACGTTCAAACACTTTCAAATTCCACCTACACATTTAAAATGCTTAAAACTAAATATATTAACATCTTAAACATAAATTTTTTGAAATATGATTTTTTTGAATGTTTGACTACAAATAATAACTAAATTCATCCAAATTTAAAATATTATTAAAAAAATATTTAATATTTAAATAAATAAATACTTAATTTTTAAAAAACTTTTATTTTTAAACATCTTTCCTTATACACTAATTTGAAATAAAGTATAACATAGAAAAAAAGAGTAACGACAATGGTCAATTGGGATGCGCTCGCCCAAACTTCCTTCCACTCTGATTCACATCAAAATCAAGTCAGAGTCTTACTACTTTGTGGAAGGCAAAAGCATTTGTAATATAGAAAAATGGCAATGCTCAATTGGGATGCGCTCACCCAAACTGCCTTCCACTCTGACTCAATTGGGATGCGCTCGCCCAAACTTCCTTCCACTCTCCCAAACTGCCTTCCACTCTGAAGCAATTGGGATGCGCTCGCCCAAACTTCTTTCCACTCTAACTCACATCAAAATCAAGTCAGAGGCCCAAACTTCTTTCCACTCTAGCTCACATCAAAATCAAGTTAGATTCCTTACTACTCTGTGGAAGACAAAAGCGTCTGTAATAACTCAATTGAGATGCACTCGCCCAAACTGCCTTCCACTCTGACTCACATCAAAATCAATACAGAGTCCTTACTGCTCTGTGGAGGCTAGGCTTAACTAGGACACTCGAAGTGTTGAATGTTTAGAGTGGCTGGTGTGGGGCCCTCATAATCTGTTCCTGTCGTTAATGCCCGTTTCCGTTCTTGTAAGTTAACTGTTAACCACCATAGTCAACAGCTAGCTGTAGTTAGCAACCCAATGTATAAACCAAACTGAGTTTAAATTCACTATTCCCATGCTTTGGAAGATGGAACATGCTTAATAAATGAAACTGCAACCATTCGTTTGAATTTCAAATTTGAATCCCAAATCTCCTGCTCCACTTAAAGGAATAAGAACTAAGAGGATTGGCGTTATTTGACTGGATCAGCCATAAGAGACCATGGCTATTGCTATGCACAACATTTTAGAGAGTGGTATAAAGAGGGTGATGAGGATGCATGGTACATAGTAGTGCAAATCGCAACAGGATGTACTACCATCACCTTTTTTTCCTGTAGTGACAATCTTTACATGGTGTCTCTAATGTTTATAGAGTAGTTATACCAACATTAAAATAAAATAATTACATGTTTTGTTTCCCTTGTTTGCGATCTTATTGTAGCTCGTGTTCTCTCCAAGAGAGATGCCATTGTGTTGTTTCAATTTTGTCTGGTATACATTGGCGCTATACAATTCTTATAAGAGAATTAAATGAAAAGAATTTGAGTTTCATGTGATGAGAAATATCATTAGGTTATGAGAGAATTATATACCATAAAATTGGAAGATGAATCCTTCAATTTTAAATTATTCTAATAATATGATTTATAAGTGATTATGTGATGTAGAATGTTAGATTTTATGAATTTAGTTTATAGAATATTTATATATTAAGATTAGTTTAAACATGAATAGTGATTTTAACTATATTTTATTAGTAAAATACACGAGTCTTATGGCTAAAGTGATTTATTACCTTTTAAATAATAAGATTACATATGATTATGTTTTGGTTCAATGGGTTCTAAATTTAATTCATTAAATTTTCAATTTTTTATTAAATGGGAATATTTTATTTTACATGTTTAATTTTAGAATTAGATAATATGAACTACTATAATGTTAATATACAAAATATGAACATAGTAATCTATGAGATTGGTAATTTATATGTCGTTGATGTTTGATTGAATTACATTTCTAATGTATGTGAAGTTAATTGAACCTCGATGAATAAAATATATAACTATACTTTGTTTTAGCTATATGTATGGATTTATTGATATATCTGCAATAAGGAACAACTACCAATGAAAGATCAAAAGAATCATCTACCAATGAAAGAACAAAACAATCAACCAGACCTAATCATTTAATCACTACACATTGTGAATAATGTGAATTTTGACTATGTATCATAGAGAAATAAACACCTTTGCCTAATGAAAACTAAGACCTTAAGGGTGAATCAATTATCGAGTGAATTAAATCTATTATTTAAGCCTCAAGATCAACTATAGTGTATATTTCTTGATATTATACCACGCTATTTTTTATTATTATCTTAGGTATGTATTTAATGTCTTTTCATATTATGTAAATTAGACAAATGTAAATATGTAATTTTATCCAATCTAGAAGTGACAATTTTTTTTATTTATTTTTATGGTTTATATATTGTTGGACTCCTATAGGTAAGGTATTCCACAAAGTCATGATTTGAATCGGGTAAATAAATATAGTATCTATACCATCCCATTTAAAAGACTAGTATAAATAGATGTGGAAAAATGTTTTGACCAATTATTCTTCCATGGAAGGTACTCACCCATGTGATTTGCATGTGCAATCTCATGCCTTCTATTCATGATATGTAAGGAATTTGGTAAAACCCATGTGGGGTTCCATGTGTCAACGTGTGACATGGAAAACCCTTGAAACCATTCATTGTAAGCTTTCACAATTTATTCTTTCATTATAGATTTTGTTTTTTGAAGGGCAATTAGCATTGGGAGTGGGAGAAGATTTGAAAATATGGAAGCTTAAAGGAAGAGAACATTCTTATATCCATGAAGCTCATTAAGATGATAAAATTTATCACCTACTATTTTTCATTATTGTTTGTTTTCAATGAAATAGAAAATAAGCCTTGCATTTAGATAATTTTAGTTGATCTACACTTATTGTTGTAAAATGTATGGTTTTTATTTCCTTTTTTGATAAATGTGTGTGTGTGTGTGTGTGTGTGTGTGCATATTGAAGAGAAAGAGTGCCCTCATGTTGTTTGTGGGATGAGAATGGGACTAACCCCTCTATTTTATTTTTGGTGATTCTAATCCCTATCACCTTTGCTATCACTTTGTTGGTCTTACACTATCCTCTTTGAAACTAGATTATTAATCTTTCTCTTTCTTCAGTAATGACGAGATCCTTATATGATTTTACGCAACATATTGTTTGGGTGGAGATAATTTTATTCCCATTGATATTATTATGATGCTTATTTGGAGCCTCTCTTATGTTGAAATGATTGAATTATAATTAGAAAAATTAATAAATAATATCATAAATTGTATATATTTATCATTTATAAATATATTCTCTCTCTTTTGAAGGACCATGTTGTTAGTTGAAGGGTTGTGAAAAAAAATTTCTTTTTTATGTGAGAATCTCACATGAATGTGTTTTATATGTATCACACTTGTAACAAAGTAAAAATTATTATTTTTGTTACATATACAAAAAGGGAGAGTGAAATTCATTTAATAATTCATAGATTTAAAATATCGAAATGTAAAGTGGAAAGTGCATAGGTATATTAATTCATAAATATTTGAGGTGTATTAAGTTTGTTGGTTTTTTCATTATTCATGAAGAACGGTTTGAAACTACCTCTTATAAACATATGGGTGACTTAGATAGATAAAAAGATAGATTCAACAAATAAAATAACTGAACAAGTAAATAAATGAAGAAACACAAACAATGTATTGAAGATGATAAATGTGTTTTTCTTTTTTGATCGAGTTGACCTTCCAATGTTATTGCTCATTTCCTTCCCTTGAACTTACAAAAAGGGACAATGAAATGGGAAAAAATATTTTATGTTAATATTTAACATTTAGGAAGTACAGTACTGCTAACCTAGATTTAACCAAGGACATAGATATCATCTAATGGGTGAGATTCAATTCTCAATTCTTATGAAAACTATAGGTCCACCTAAAATACATTTCAACATTTCCATCATCATCACAGTAGTTGTATCCCTAAATCTGCTTCCAACATTCATTGAAAAAATTATTTTATTTTTGTAGTTTTTTTCTAACATCAACTAAAGAAATTCTAATCATTTAATTAACTAATCTTATAGTTTCTCTAACATTAATTAAATAAATTACCTTTTATTAATTAATTAATTAATTTAACCAACTCAACCTTTCAACTAGAGTTCCCACCTTAATTGAGTAAATCCAATTTATCTATAATTAATTCGATCATTACCTCAACATCATCTAATAATTAAATAAATACATTATATAATCTGAAAGCAGTGTAGTATCTCATACCTTCGAGTGAAACTAACATAACACCACCTCCAGTTGTAAACTCTAAAATCTCCCTCATCATTCGTTATTTAAATAAACACATCATATTTATTCAACTAATTAACCATTTACACAGTCCTCTACCACTTTATTTAAAATAAATAAAGTTAACCTTACACATGGCTCCAAAAATACCGTTTCCTTTGAGAAAATCTTTACCATCCTTTCTTCTCAATCTTCTCCCTAATCACATGCACCAATCATAAGATGCCACATCTAAAACCAACCCCATCCCTACATTTAATAATATCAAATCTTATTTATCCATAATCCTCAATTGAAATCTATAAATTAATCATTCCATAAGTCTTTTTCAAGAATAGAAATTTGATGAAAGGAAAGCTTATGTTTTTAGATTAAATAATGGCATTCCCTCTCAACCATAATCAACCATCTTTAACATATCACTTGGTCAACAAGGTTCATTTTGATAAGAATCTTGTTCACTTTTTATCATTTGTTTACATGCCTTTTCTCAATTAAAGGTGTACCTAGGTATAATATAGGAATATTTGTTTATGCATTATTTTATATTGTTTTGCTCTATTTTTAATGTATATAGAAACCATAATAATTCAAATTATCTAAACCCATTTTAGTTAATTAGATGTAGTTAAAAAGTTTAGTCATGAGAACCATGAGGTGTGGGACCTATAACTCCAATTATAATTAAAACTTTAAAAATTAGTTTAATTTTAAATTTTATTGATCTATTAATAATTACTTATACAAATTTCACAATTTTATCTATAGAATAATATTTGACTTAAAATCATTATGTATTTATAAAAGAGTTTCACAGTGTGTTTATTAAAATATTTTATTTATTATCTCATATGTCTTAGCAAACATTATTTAGTTAGAATTATTTAAATGTATTAATCGTAAATATTATAATCAAAATGACTTATTAAATTTAATTAATCATATATTGCCTTGCTCCTTTTCAAAATTTTATATTTAATAATGCAATGATTTATTTTATCATCAACAATAGGATTTGATGTCTAACTAATGGTGTCTTTGAAATCTAGGGGTACCTTTCAATCCTTATCTATAAGGATATACCCTAGCTAAGTTTATTGACTTCATAGTTAGATGTCTAGTTATAACAATGATTTACGCAAATGTGTTTCTTTTCACATTATTTTTTTCTTTCCACATTGTCAATTTTTAGCCTCCACACATGTTATCTTCATGTGATTTTGTATGTGGCAACAAGTGACATGCAAAATTGTTGTGTTCAAAACAGTGTAATAGTTATTTCCTTAAAACCTAGGTTTGACTATTTTTTCCTCTTTTCTTTGTGATGGGTATTAAATTTCATCTTACAAATTACATGTGTCATAAAGAACCACTTCAATTAGGACATGCTTTAACATCTAATTACAAATTAAATAATAATTATAAAAATATTTATCATACTAATCATCAAATTTAGCATTTATCTTCTTTTTCTTCTCTTTCTACTCTGCTCTAAAATCACTTAAATTATAGTTCTAATAATTTTCCTTAAAATTTTCAATAGGTTTGGATATCTAATGAGATTTAGATATTTTCATATTTCTTCTTTCCCTTCCTTTTAATTTATCCTTCACACCAATAACCAAGGCTTGCAAAGTAGATTTGGTGACCTTTCTACCCATCTAGTTAGATAAGTCTTAGGTGAATGAGTTATATTTCCTACCTAGTCTATTTCCAAACTTAGTTAAGTTTAATTAGGAATTAATTCACTTTATCTCACATTGGTTATGTGTTAGCCTACTAGATTTTGTGTGGGTTCATTTTTAAACATGCCAATTATAAGTATTTTATAGGAATTTCTTAGAGAGAATATATTTCACCATTGACTTTAGAGTGATTGGGAAAGCAAAATTTATTTTGTATTTTATCTTAGACACCAAAGAGAAAATTTGTAATGGTTTGAAGATTAGATTTTTTTTGTAATTTAACATACTATTCATTTCTGGAATATTTTGAGGCCAAATGAACGATGTCATTATATCCAAGAGGCCCAAGAACCCTTGTTTTTATATATAATTCATCTAATTTAGACAAAATTTCCTTCAAGAAAAAATATTTACCTCTAAGTTGTATTACTTCTTTGCAAGCTATGTTGTATAATGTGAGAATAGTTCAATAAATAATTGGGTTTTACTTATTGGTTTTTGAAGGCATATTATTTTAATTACTCATCTTTTTTTACTTCTAAGATAACCCCTTTGGTCAAGTATAATGTCGAAAGTGCAAAAGAGAAACTCACTCCCATTTGCTGGCCTCTAACTCTTTATAGTTTAATGATGATTCCCAACCTTATATTCTAGCTCAACATATAGCCCTAGGTCTAAGTCTTGTGTGCATTATTTAGAGTTACAAGGCACAAAATTTTGAGAGCAAACTTAATAAAGTGGTCAACCTAGGAGAACTTAACCCTTGTGATCAAACAATTTTTCCAATTTATTTTAAAAACCACAAATCCTAATGGTAAACAAAAGTAAAACTCAAGATGAATTAGTTATCTAATGCACACACTAAACTAGTTTAGATTTACCAATTATAAAGTAGATCCATGACATACAAAATTAATCTAAAGTCACAAAAGTTGACCTAAACAGAATTATAAATTTGTTAAAAGGTATTAATTAATTTTCATATTATAATATTGAATTTATTTACACATAACAATATAATAATTTATTATATCAAAATTATTCTTCATCGTTGTACCTAAAAGTAAATAATATATAGTCCCTTTATTTATTATTATTTTTTAAAAACATTAATCGTTCTCTACATTTTTATCATTTTTAATTATATCCAATTGCTTACTTAGCCTAAATTAACTTAATTAAAGGCTATTTTATTGAATCCCGATTTCTTTATGGATGTTATAATAATGTAAATAAAATTGATTTGTAGAAGTAGTTCAATTTTTTCCTTTTTAGACTAATAAAGTATTCAATAAGATATTTAAAATTAAAAATTGTAGATTTGATATTGAAATTATTTATTTTAAGTAAAATTATAAAGTATTTGAATGAGGGAAGAAAGATTGTGCATATTTTTCAAAGGTTGTGCATTTTGCTACAATATTGTTAGAGGTGGTAGAATACATGATTATGTCATATGTGTTGTCTTCTCTAATGGTGTAAGTGTCTAATAAAGTAATGATCTTGTCTAGTCCATAAAATTAAATTTATGGACTATTTTGGGCACAATAACATTTGTAACTATCAAAAAGAATATGTAATCAACGATGTAAAGAAAAATAGATGTTTGTCATGCTAAATGATCTAGCTCACTCAAATCTGCAAGTTGATTTAAAAATAATACTAGACAAACATAAGATGTAGAAAATCCTAAGCACTATGATGATGAATATGTTTTGTAACTATGAAGATCTAATAATAAAGGTTTAGTTACTACACATTAGTGTTCTCTTTAACCCTAATATCATATGTATTGACTCTAAATTTTTTTTTTTAATTTGTTATTTGTTTTCTAATTTTCTATTAAATCTTCATTTATAGGAATTATATTGTTTAATCACATAAGGATTAAAAAAAAAAATGAGGTATAAGAGAAATGCTTCAACAAGAAGGAAAACTCGAAGCATGTACAAAAAGACATGCTTGTTAAAAAAATTAAAAAATGGATTCAAAATACACTAGTATATGATTTTATCATTAAAAAAATGTGACATGAGTAGAGTGAACAAGGGAAATGTTTTTAGCTATATTAAATCATTTGAAGATATACAAAATACTTAAATATAGCACCTTTTAGATATAATTTAAAAATATTAAATCTAAATTAAAAAAATAATAGATCATATCACTTACAATATAAATCAAACAAATTAATCTTAATATAATATTGCTGAACAGTTAACATGTGCAATAAAGATAATCTACATTAGTTTTAGACGAATACTTACATTATAATTTCAAGCGATATCACATTAATATCATCAATCTTGCAGCCCATATGAGTGATGCTTTTCTAGAGTTGGCAACCCTAAATAACAGTGACAAAAAAAATTAGAAAAATACTAAAAATAGTTAATTTGAATAATCAATACCCCGCATAAAAAATTTGACCATTGCAGACCAAAACTAACGAACTTTACTGAAGAAAACCACAATAAATTTGTAGCTCCATGAGAAAAATTGCGACCATCACCTCCCTAAATGAAGCCCGGTCAACTTGTTGCCTCTTTTCAGTTGTGTTTATACTCCACAATGAGTCATGTTTAGAAATCCTCCACAACAGAGAATATTCTTAAAACCTGTATGCTAGCATCATAAACTACTGTTTCACCCATCCACTTCCTGCAATCGTAGACAAGTACTCTTGATTCTTTAAAAAATGATCCACTCCTTGGAATTGAAGTGCGCAAACACATTAGACAAGGCCAGAGTTAAAGAAGGATATTTATAGCCATGCATTATTGGGCCAGTGCGTTGCATAAGAACAACCTCACATTGAAATTTGTTAAGTCCACTTGCTTCCTATCCCAAAAATCGCTGAAATATCCACTAAACTGCAGTATCATATTTTTAATTAAAATCTCCTCTAACAAAACTGTAAAGACAATAAAACTTTAACTTACATAGGCCGTAGAGATTGCTATGCAGGGGCTTATTCGAACTTGCCATACCAGCAGTCTTAGTATTTTGTGGAGTTCATGTTGGCCTGGATACTTGTAGTGGCCAGGATATGTAGACATATGCTCCAAGCAAGTTTTGTACTACTTACACTGATTGCGATTTAGCCAACCATTTCACTTCCTTTCCTGCAACTTTTTATCTATTTCCTACAGCCTTCAAATGTGCATGTTACCAAGTCCACTTTCATTTTACTCCACAACAAAGCCCTCTTCAAGCTCCTCTCTAGATGTGATGTGCTCCTCTGTGGATGTTATGTAATGAATACAGTTCCAACCGTTTTTTACAAATCTCGGGATGGCCCATTTACTCTTGCGACTCTTTTCAGTAGGGCGGGAGATTCGGGATTCAAATTTGAAATTCAAACGAATGGTTGCAGTTTCATTTACTAAGCACGTCCCATCTTCCACAACGCGGGAACAGTGAATTTAAACTCGGTTTGATTTATACATTGGGTTACTAACTATAACTAGCTGCTGACTGTGGTGGTTAACGGTTAGCTTGCAAGAACGGAAACGGGTATTAGCGACGGGAACGGATTATGAGGGCCCCACACCAACCACTCAAAGCAGTCAACGCTTCGAGTGTGTTGGTTAAGCCAGGCGCTCTGTGGAAGGCAGTTTCCTGGCCGAGCGCATCCCAATTGACCATTGACGTTTTATATATATAGTCATCAACAAGCTGAAGGAAAGCAAGAAAAGCCGATCCACTGGTTAAAGGAGGCAACTATGGAAGTTGTGGCGATCCAGGTAACAGAGTATAATTACCATTTTCTCCTAATTTTTGAACATTTATCGTTTTTGACGCCTTGGGTGTTTTCCTTTTGATGGCACGATATTGTTCCTCAAGAAGAAAGAGTTTCTGTTGTGGTTGATCGATTGCCGGATGCAAATCTCAGACCAAACCAATCTCCAGTCACAAGTAGGTTTAAATCTGTTACCCAGACGGCTGTTGCGTTGGTGGTAGGCTGCTTTACCGTTATGTTTGCAGTGTTGAGTGGTGAGGACGAGGGGCCAAGGGCTGTTGAACATGGTAATATTCAGGTGAGATTAAACATGTTCTCGTAATCTTCAATTTTTTTAACCAAATTTGACAACTTCAATTAGTTTCGAGTTTTTCCCTGTTTCGCCACTCCGTTGTAATTTTTGCTTATCTCAAGTAGTAATGTTTATCATTTTCTTCCTCCACTTACCTGTTTATTCGAAATCGTTTGGTTCTTTTGAGGGCAGACTAGGGTGTCCGATGAGGACGATCGAGATTCTATTGAGACTGATCAATCGACGGCACCGAACCCCAACTAGAGCAATCTCCAGTCTCAAGTGATGGTAAATCTGTTATTCAGATGACAGTAGCATTGGCGTTGGTGGGAGTAAGCTTCGCCACCATGTACGATGTTCCCGGAGGTGCGAACGAGGTAGGGAGGCCTGTTATGGGCGATACCGTTGCTTTCATCGTGTTCTTGCTTAATTAAACCTTAATTAAATTAAATACTAGTTAACCATAAATGAATACTACTTAAACCTTAATTAAATACTAACACTAACTGAATGCTATTAGTCAAGTTAGTTTAGAAGTTATCATTAAGAATAAAGTAGACATTGATCAACCAATAAAAGAAACAAGGATAAAATTTCTTTTATGTTAAAATATTTGTGTGTGTCTATCCTATTTGAATATTGGAGAATATAGCTTTAATTGTTGAAGAATGAAATGTCAATAATGTCAGTTCAAATTGTAATGGTGTATAGATCATAAATTTGATATGATCTTTATATGTCTCTAAAATAGTACGTTTCTTTAATAAGATGAATTTTGTACATATAATTGATAACAAAGATTGTATAAGGAATAATTAACATGAATCATTCACTTACTTATTTTAAAAATTTATAGTGTGTTTGAATGTGATGAAATATAATCTACTCTACATATAATTTAAAGAGGATTGATATTTTATTATTTCATTTTTAATATTTTAACTTAAATGTAAACTTTTAAAAAATTAACTTATATTACAAATACAAATTTAATAATAATAATTAACAACTAAAATCTATAAACTATATTAAGTAATGAAAAATATTTTATAAAAAAAAAATAGAATAAATTAAATTAAGCTCTTTGCTTGGAATACACAAAATACACTTTGAAATGCTATTACAAATAGAGAGGGCCAATAACAATTTGCCAACAAAACAGTGATTGCTAAGTTGGCATTTAATCTCTTTAAATTTATACAACATCATCAAGATAATGGCATGAGACTGGCAGCAACAAAGACACAAGAACCACTCCTCTTATTACAAGCATCAAATATGATCAATACAAAAAGACTTCCTCCAGTGAATGACTTGTAAAATGAAGTGCGCATCCTATACATATTTTTTTAAATGAGAATATATCTCTGGCAATATTTGTTCATATATATACCCTTAGTTGCTTCATAGATCCCTTTGTGTACAAGAACTTCCAACATCCAACATTTAGTTTTCAAAATTTGGGTAGCAATATACTAATTTTGTTCATGGACGAAAATGTTTCAAACAATTATTCCCCTTCAAAGTGTTTTCAATGCATGGTATGCACCTCCTAATTGAAACGCCAAACATGCTATTGTGGCTTGGCACCCTTCTTTACCATTATAATCAATTCTTCTCCACATGCAATAGTAAAATTCTTAGAGTGCTTAAAGATTTTTACACGTGTATATACAATATTTCTTATATATATGATTATGGATTCTCAACCAAAAGACCAAGATGAAGTACATATGAAAAAAAGAGATTATATTACTATTTATATCTAATAGTTAACAAGTTTTGTCTAGAATGAATTAGACAAATCTGACAGATTGAACTAATCTAGATTCGACCAAAGTTGGTAACTATGTGTTTTGTGTTATAAGAAATCAACCCATATACTATGGATTGGATCTTTAAGAGAAAAGCCAAAATGAGATCTTAACCAAATAAAAACTCCCTTTCAGTAGTCTTCCATAGCATGAAGAAGTCAAGGTTTGCATGCATATACACTAATCTGTGAAGCTATATTCATATATAGTGAATATTAGAGGTCAGACCATCTTCATGTGTTAAACTTATTATGTTCTTCTTCTCATAATATATACAGTGTACATCATATTTTTCACAACTTTGTATCACTAAATTAGGTCTTCTATACTCGAAAAACAAAATGTGAAAGCATAGACAAGGCATGTGATTGTTTTATAGAGTGTCATATATCTTCAAATACATTTATTCTAACCCATATAAATGTGGTGTGGTGTCTAGTAATTGTTATTAATGTTAAAAATAATTATATTTAAAAATATATCAAATATTCATTAGCCTCATAAGTTTAGATATATAAATTTTTAATAATAGTAAATCAAAGAAAAAAGAAGTGAAGAATGAAGAGGAGAGAATAAGGATCATGAGTAGAATTAACAAAAAAAAATGATACAGCATTAAGCATGCACCATTTTATTGTAGCTGATTTTCTTCTGTAACAAGACAAAGCCTAAACATACCCAATCTTCTCCTAACCCAGTCTTTGATGTGTGACAAATGCATAAAAAATATTATGACCACATTGTGTTTCTTTTAAGTTTTTTCATGACAAACAAGCTTAGAAATTAGTTTGATTCCAATCCGTTTTCAGGTGTTCTCAAATTTAGGGCACATTTGTAACCAAAGAAAGAAATTCCGTGAAGTTATTAAACATTATTACTCTAGAATGGGAATGATTATAGAATTGAGGTTGATTTAGTTGTTTTATAAGTTCTCCACAAAATTGAGGTTAGATGAACAAGACTTTAGTGGAAAGGTTAGAAAGAGTACATTGATACTTCTTTTTGTAGTTACAAGACATGTGAAGGCTATTCATGGTTGTCTCCATATTTGCCTATGGTTCAAACTGTCAATAATTTTTAAAGTTTGTAACCCGTGACCACTAATTCACAATTAAGATTTCATATAATTTGATTAGTCATTTTGAAACCCATTTTTGTTCATTTTTCTTGAAATTCTTTACTAAGATCTCTTTATTAGCTTTTAACTAATTTATCTAGTGTGTAAAATCTTCATTATTCCTTTTGATCTATTTGTAAATGTTCAAGCACATCTTTGATTCCACCTATAAAATTAACATCTTAATGTTAAACTCTTTTTGTTTTGAATAATTGACTACATATAAAAATTCATTAACATAAAAAGAATGGCATATCCAGACTGGCACCTAAACAATCAAAGCCGAGCCTGTTACGTCACATAGAACATTGACGAGTTAAATTAAATAAAAGCGTGTTTAATATAGACAAATGACAATTGTCACTTGGAATGTGCTCGTCCAGAAGCTGCGTGATAATTTTCTTGATGCTGTGTGTGCTGTTTGACTGATGTTATCAAAATAATATAATTTTCCAAATGCTGTGTGTGCTGTTTGACTGGTGTTATCAAAATTATCAGGCAGCACACGCTTTTACACGCCTGCCTTAATTTTCTCTCGTCAACAAGCGAATGAAATCAAGAATAGTAGATTCACCGGTGCACGTAAAGGAGGGGACTACGAAAGATGTGGAGATCCAGGTAACAGAGTAAAATTACCATTTTCTCCTAATTTTTCAATATTTTTCGTCTTTAACGGCTTGGTTGTTTTTCTTTTAATGGAAGGAAACTGCTCGTCAACAAGAAGCAGTTTCTGTTGTGGTTGATCGATTGCAGACATCCGACAAAAGCAATCTCCAGTCACAAGTAACAGGATTAAATCTGTTATCCAGGCGCTGGCAGCGTTATTGCAGCTAGGATGCTTCACCGTTATGTCTGCAGTGATGAGAAGTGAGCACGAGGGACGGAGCGCTGTTGAACCTGCTAATTTTCAGGTGAGATTACACATATTAGCGTATAATCGTCAATATTTTTACCAAATTTGAAAAGTTAAACTCGTTTCGAGTTTGTCCCTGTTTATTATTTGCCCCCTCCACTTACCTGTTTATTTAAAATCCTAATGATGCTATTCCTTTGAGGGCAGACTTCTGTGTCCGATGTGGAAGAAGCAGTTACTGTTGTGGTTGATCAATCGACTGCAATAGACCTCCGACTAGAGCAATCTGCAGTCACAAGCAATAGTAAATCTATTGGCGTTGGTTGGAGGAAGTTTCGCTGTCATGTTGGCAGTCCCCAGAGGTCTGAATGAGGGCCGAGGAAAGGCTGTCATGGGCGACACCATCTGCTTCATCGTATTCTTGATCAAAGAGACGGTAACTTTTCATGCTTCACTGGTGATTGCTACGATTGTGGCCTCTGTGTCACATATATCTTCAACGATAGAGTATTTGATCCGCACGAGTCTGTGGGCGGCAGGAGTTTACATCATTATGACATTCCTGCATGCTGCAGCGTATGTGGTGGTGCCCCCTAACCATAAGTGGATTGTGCTGTGTTTTGGTGGTGCGGTTGCCATAGCGTTGGCCCTGGTGCTACTATATCGCCTCTCCACCATGTTCCACCAAGTTTCCAGGACAAGCATAATAGGGAATGGAGGGACGCATCTTCTGGATGGGTTAGAGGGAGGCGATTTTTCAACGGATAGCAGAAGAGGACAAATTATAAAAAGGAGGAAAACATAAATATATATAAAAAAATAGTATATACTAAAAAGTCAATATAAAAATTTAATATGTTTTATTACTTGCAATAATATCTAGAGATGTTTTAAAATATTTTTTTCTCTGTAAATCAAGCATTTCATATTGTACCAACAGATTTTGGATCTTCTGTTTATAAAAGCTTAAAGTTTCTTCGGGTTTTCCAGGAGCTTGAGGGTCTTTCTAAGCTGCCTTCTTATACCGTAATTTCTGAGTTTTTGGTTGACTGTAATAGTTATACCTTGAACTAATTCTATTTGGGTGAGAATATAGAAAGTGTAACTCTTAATTTTTTCAATTCTATTAGATTTCCACAATCCATGATCATGATAAACAGTTTCTAAATTTGATTGCATGCAAGTTTTTTACAACAAATAAATTATAATTTTAAAAAAAATATAAATTAATGATTTGTGATAATTCTTGGTTCTCATTTTAATTCTACAAATTACAAAATAATTTAGACAGTAACACTCTTTTCATATATGTTCCAATTAATTAATTAATTCTTTTTAAAAGAAAAATATCACTATAAATATACTTTAATTAAAAAAATTCATTGCTTTCTATTTTATATTTGTTGAATAGAGGTATTTGATTTTTTATTATTTTGATTAGACAATAGTAAATAAATATTTTTAAATCTGCACAGTTTTAGAATGCTTATCTTAATGTTATATTCCTATAAAAATTAATCTCATAATGTTTTTATTATTATGAAAAAGGTGATCTAAATTAGCAATTTGTGTCTAATCAAATCCTTTCATATGACTTGGAGGGAAAAGGATACCACATAAAATATTTAAGAGAGACACATATCTATAACAAAAAATTCACCTACAATTATAAAACATTATTTTGCATAAATTATTAGATCAACATATGGCTCACAAGTGGAAAGAACTTTATATTCTTCCACCCAAACATTTATATCTATTGGTCATTTGATGGTACAAATCTCATACAAAAATTGCATTAATTCAATGTTTGCTTCAACAGTCAATTTAGAGACAAGCATTACAACCATGCAATCCAAGCACATTAAAGGGCACACAATATACTAAAAGAGTGGGGGTGAATTGGTATAATGCGATTTGAAATAAATTAAACATTAATTTTCATTAATAAATTCTCCAAGCATGAACCTTGAAACATCAAAGTGGCTCTAAATAATATCCTTAATGATATAGGAATTAAACAACACATGGAAATATGCATCCACACAAAGAACACTGGATATACATGGAAACCTAAGAGTAGAAAAACCGTGGTGCAAATAGCTACTTGGATCTACTACCCAAATCTAGCCTCACAAAGATAATGAATCACTTACAATATGGAAGAGGAAATAGCCTATGAGAGATACCAATCTCCTATTACATTTGTAGGCACCAATTAACAAGAGACATCAATCCCCCTTTTCAAGATTTGAGCACCAACTTGGCTGGTGAGACACCAATAAGATTATAATACAAAGATATGAATTGTAGACCTTCAAATTAAAATCTCAGCTTTCACTTATTCTAATCAATCTCCAAAACACTCTCACATACTACATATTATTTTTTTATGAAACTACACAATTATTGAAATTCAACTCACATAGCATCACCCTCAAATTCATACATGAAAAACACATCGAATAATTACATTAAATCCCATATTACATAGCTTTCCAACATTCTTGGACAAATCCTAGACCACTATTTATATGCATTACAAATATGATTACATTCACATGTCGGCCTACAATAAATATTATAGCATTTACAAGTTGGCCACAAAAATAACCTTTAACCAAATGTGTAATAGGCTAGGTCTATTAGCCCACATGCTTCTCCATAAGAAATAAAATGCTATGTAGTTCCCAATGTAGCCCTATCTAGTCCCAGTTATCATCTACATGCTTCCTTCGGTGAGAACACATTACAAACCTCTAGCACATCAAACAAAAACAACAACCTAGTTACTCAACTCACATTTCTTGTCCACAAAAGGAAATATTTGAAGAGTCTACAATATTATGAATCATGTGTAAACATAAATTCTTTTCAAAATAAAGGACATAACTCACAACTATGAGGGAACACAAAACATAACAAGATCACTATTAGGGAAGCTTACCTCATATACTTCTGAATCATCTTCACTAACTAGAATATATGCAAGATGAAAATACAAAAATACACCATTTGATTCCATCATCACAATAATAAAATGTACTTCTAAAACTCAAATGCACTGATATGACATGATAATTATTTGCATTCTTTTGCATGCCTTGACATCAATGACCAAAATGACTAGCAATTTTGCAATCAATGACAAGCTTTTTCAACAATCTCCCCATTTGCAATTGATGAAAAACAACAAAATATGAATGCACCAATAAAAAAATAATATTCAAGGATCAACATAGATCTCAAAACATGTTTGGAACTTCTCTTGTTTGATATAATTGATGCTTTTGACCATTAAAGCATTTTCAATTCCATTCCACCCCTTTGACATCAATGAAATTTTTTAACTAATCACTTAGCATTCAAGATTTCTTTCCCCTAGATAGAAACCCTTGAATTTTGTATCCCAATAGCTCATTCGATCTTTCTATTTTTACTTAAACACGATCTAAAACACTCCACAAGAACACTAAGTTTTCTTGCATCAAGGAGTCAACACTCCCTATTAACCTATACTTACTCTTATTTCAAGAGGAATGAGCAACCAAGTTTTCAACTTCTTTTGGTGGTATTCAAAAGTATCCTTAGGAAAGGGTTTTGTGAAACTGTCTACAATCTTCTTAGTCTCAACATATTCCAACTTCACCTCTCTATCTGCAACCTTCTCTCTTAGAAAACTATACTTAGTTTCACTATGTTTTATTTTTGAGTTCATCACTAGATTCTTTGAAATATCTATTTCACTTATGTTGTGTCACAAAGAATTGAAATATGCTCATCAAATTCTACCTTAATCTCCTCTAAATGATGCTTCATCCATAAAACACGAGTGCACTAGGAATCTACTGCAATAAACTCTACTTCTACTTACATATGGACACTGCATCACATTTTTTTCTTAACCATGTCACAGAATGGTCACAAAAAAAGAATACTATATCACTTGTACTCTTCCGATCATCTACACATCTGGCCCTATTTGCATTAGTGTAAGTAGTTAACTTAAATTTTTCTACCTTGGGATACCATAATCCAAACTCCATTGTAGCCTTTAGCTATATTAATATACTCTTCATTGCTTTGACATGACTTTATTAGGTGCTACTTGAAACCTAGTAATCATTGTTTAAACCATGAGAAGACTAAGAGGGGGGAGTGAATCAGTCCAGATCTTTTATATTTTTGAAATATCATACTTTAAGAAGCATTTAACTATTTTACAACAATACTAAAAAACATCAACCATCAACACACGAACATGAAATACACATGGAAAACCTAATGGGAAAAAACCATGGTGAGGATTATAGTCACAATATCAATAAAATTGATTACAATATTTTAGGCTTATTACCAAGGGGCAACATACACCTGATGGAATTTCAAGTTTAAGGTGCACAAACTTAGGGAAAGATAAAATTACATGCACAACTAAAAATCACTGCCTCATGGCAAGATACATAGATTTTCCAAGAGACTTACTACCTTCCAACAACAAAAAGAATACAAGAAATTAAATGAAAAGAATACAAGAAATTGTAAAATTGTCCTTAAACCATTGTGTCAAGTGACCTATTTCAAAGTGTGTGCACTTGGTCTCCTTGTGTTGTGTAGCACAATACTGGGGTTTTTGACATGAGTTAATTGCCTCCTGTGGTTCTACAAGTCTAGTGGTTGTATCAGGCATTAACAGGTCAGTCTTTTGGTGCAACGACAACCAAACTTGTAACAAGTTGTGTCAGAGCTTGGTCACGGGTTCAAACCCCTTGCTTGCACTGGGGGGGGGGGGGTGTTGCATGGTGTGCACCCTTTGTCTCCTTGTGTTGTGTAGTGCAACGCTTGGGTTTGTAACATGGCTTAATTGTCTCCTATGGATTCTATAAGTCTAGTGGTTGTATCAGGCATTGACAGGTCAATCTTTTGGTGCAATGCAAACCACACTTGTAATACGACCAATATCACTTGGAAAACACATATGACATCAAAGACTTTTTAATAACACTATCACACTAAATATATCATCATCAAAGCTCCTCACAAACTAACTTTTTCACATCTATAGTACTGAACCTACTTGCACATTATTCACATTCATTTCACACCAAATAACATCATTATTTTTAATTAAAAAAAAATGAAAATATCTTGATATAAATATGACACACACATATATTGATATTGTTCAATTTAGAGGGGTTGTATACTACACTTATCTATCTGGCATGTTTGATCAAATGATTTCACTGACTAAAAATTTCAAGGATTCATTTAATTCAATAAAAGGTCCAATCCCACTAGACACAAATGCATGATTATCAATTTCACCACTCATTAAAATAGTATTTGACTAGCCCACTACATCCAGTTCAATTTGAAAGCTACTTATCAAATGAACTACAAAGGGGTTGGGTTCTAATTCATCACCATTATCTATTAAAAAATTTAAACAATACTAGTAAAGCTTCATTATTTCGGCATCAAACTAGAAGCACAACCATTTTTGCCTACTCTAAAATTGAGAGTGATCAAGGTCCAACAATATAATAATTTTTTTATAACGTATCAAAGGGATTGAAATTAAAACCATCTTCACCAACTTGAGATTGGGGACAAGGTTTTCTAAGAATATATAAATCCATGTGTTTTTCATGTTTCCCATATAATCAAACCCAATACAAAGAGCCAATGACTTGTTACATAGCCTCATATTCTCTAGGATTTTGTCCACCCTTATCAATAGCTCTTTAAAGATCAAAGTCCTTCTCTTGAGAAAGACTATACTCTTGAGAAACACATGAGTGTGGTCCATTATCAACTTTTGATTCATATAAGACTATGTGACAAACTATTAACCTAGGTGGCTCCTCGAGTAGTTTTTTGTATGGGTAGTAATAATGCTCCTAGTTTTGATGGTATCCCCTATGAGTTATAGAAATTTTTGTGGGAAATTGTTGATCTATAACTCTTTTAATATAATCTAGAAGTTTATAATTCTTGATACATTTTCTATATTATTAATAAAAAAATATTAAATCCATACCTATGTTTGGTGATCCTAAAGAAATCTACAACTGGTCGTTGGTCATGTTTCTAAACATTTCTTACAAAATCATATCCACAACCATTGTTCTTCGTCTTCAAAATTCACCTCCTCATATCATTTGTCTTGAGCAAATAAGATTCATCAATACCAAATACGTCTTGAATAATATTCCATTGTATTTTGGAAGGGTATGGAATGAGCTCATCACTTTCAAAAAAAATATATTTTAATAAAAAATTAATATATTTCACCAAAGCCTATCATCATATTGAATGGCCATTCATTCTTTCCAAGATCCAAGTATTTGGATTTGACCATATGTTTCATTATTCTATTCAAATGTTATGTATAAATATATCTACTTTATTAACCATGAACAATAGGTGTTTAGTATGGAAATTAGGATTCACAAGCTTAGCCATGTAAAGTAGGAATTAAACTAAATTTCAAGCACATCAAATTAAAAGGATAATGAACTCAATAGATTAAACCTCAATTCTATTAGAAAAAGGGTTGAATAAAAATTGAATTATATTCCTTTAGATTGAGTTGAAGATGAGTAATTGAAAGGATGCAAATTGAATGTAAAAAACTAGGCTAGAAGGTACATGCATGAATTAGCAACTTAAACTGATTATACTTCTAATAACAAAATATAAACTTTGCAACAATTATAGAAGTGAGAAAAAAACATAGAGGTGAACCTATGACAAAAAAATTGAGGCTAAATTCACTAGACTAGGTCACCCAAAGCATCTTGCTCTTATGAATTTTGCATACAGACTTTGATGTAGTTTTGTGAGACAATGTACCTTGCTTCTATCAAATATGATGTAGATCTCTAGGGATAGAGGTGCCCAGGATGTCCTGGTTTAGATAGGGATGCCCAAAGTTCCTTGGTCTAGGGTTCTCTATCCTAGTTTTGGGTACCACTTTGTCTCAGTCTTCTGATTATCCTACTAACTTCCTTTCCCCATTGAAAATTTGTAGCTCCACACAAGAGGAAAAAAATGGTGTTTGGGTGGTTTATAAGGGTTTGGCTAAGTCAAACCTTGGGTTTGTAATTAACCTTTGAATTAAAATTAAAATTGAAATTAAATCATAAATTATTGAATTGAAATGATTGATTGAACTAATTATATGTTCAATTGATGAAACAATGCCCTTAATATAAGTCCTCCATGTGTTGATGCAATAACTTGATAGATCACATTAAATCCATCATGAAATCATAATTTAGAAGATAATTGAGGATTCCTTGATGTAACTTGTTGCTCCTTGAATCAAATCTTCTCTTGGAGAAGAATAATTGCTCTTGAATCCGAGTGAAAATGCAATAATGAGATAAGATGATGAAATGAATTCAAGAGGAATGACTTAAATAGGGAATTCATAATAAAAATCACCTTTAGGCTGGCTTAGAATTATGATTATTTTTTACAGAGAGCTAGATTTTCATGGGATAAGACTGCCTTATAATCCTCCCAAAATTAAAAAAAAAAAGTATTAAACCAAGATGCTTGTGGCATCCCAATCTTGCCAATTTTAGCCCCACTTTTTAGGGTTGCAAGATAATAGGGTTCTAATACCAAAAGTAGCTTTGTATGAAAATATATTTAATGTTTAGGTAGTGGAAACATGTCTTGAGATTTGAAATGAGGCATAATTTATATTAAATTAGGATAATAAAAGATAAAGGGCACAGCTAGAATTAAGGGCCCATATAATAAAGTGTTGATCATGTCTTAAAGTGGAATAAGACTCATAATATTGAATTAAGTATTAATTTAAATTAATAAAGGTCCTATAATGTATAGAGGAATGGGAAATACTAAAATGAGTGCTAGGAAAGTGTGAACTTGGACACCCTAGTTAAAGTTGTACAATTTATGATGCTACAGTAGGAAATCCTCCTCTTTTGGGATTTTTAGGCCTATTTGGTAGGGTCATTTTCTTGCCCCTTCATTTAATGTATTAGTTATGGAAGTATTTTCCTACTTGCTTGCTAATAATATTTCATACAAGTGTGTCAAGGATATTTCCCTTCCCAAATTTGGTCAAAAAATTGTTGATGGTTACTTTGATAATGACTAGAGGAAGAGAATGATGTCACACATTCTCTATTATGTCTTGACACTTTTTGTTTACCTTAAATATCTAACATATACTAGAAGAATAAATTGTAGTATTACATAGACAATCCCTTCTCTTTTACTAAAGAATCTAGATTTGTTCTAAGGTGTTTGAAACTACTCTTTTTTATTACTCTTCTAAGTGGTGTGTTCCTTTTCAAGGCTTCAGGGATTAGAAATTTTAAAAGTTATTAAGGTTTTTTTGATGGGATTCTTTGAAGTAAAAGGCTTCTATGAACTCACTTAAAAATTATGATTCCTCCTCTATGACTTTGAAGGGATTGGTCTTATTAATATGCATTGTCAAGGATTGGCCCTATGTGCTAAAAATATCATTAGAGGACATAGAAGGAAAACGTCTTGAATTTTTTTGTTGAAACACTAAATTTATTTTGTAATTGTACATTATAGATAAGCTTGGAAATGGAGTGGCTTCCATTCCACTCTTATTAAGAAAATTCTCATGTAAATTTATTGCACTTTTGTTGTTAAAAGCATATAAAAATCTTATGAAGCTATTAAACTTTGGTTACTTTGGAAAGGGAATAAATTTAGAATTGTGATTTATATTGACAAAAACTCTCTTTGGTGGTCTCCTATTACCACTTTCAAGTATTAACCTTAAGCCAAAGTCCTTAGACTCTTACTATGAATTTTTTCATTAAGAGATTTGATTAAAACTTTTACAAAACAACCAAAAATTGGCTATCTTGGCATAAAGAAAAGTTTAAATAGATGGTTTCCAATCAATATTTGGAGTCTTTTTAGACTAGTGTTGAGTTAGTTCTTCTAAAAATTTCACTCTTACATACCTCTAATACAACTAATAACTTTAATTTTACTACATCTTGATGTAAGATATTCGCATTATGCTCTTGCTCCTTCACAATATGAACACATACCGACATTACAACAATGAAAAAATGGGAACATTGGAAGAAAATTAAATATTTTAAACCATGAACATCAATCCACCTTAGCATTGACTTATTATGTAATTGTGTCGTCTATATGAGGCTACACTTCAGAAAAATAAATAATATGATTAGTAGTAAAACGATAGAGCCTGCATTTCCTAAAAGCTCTATTTGTAAGTATAAATCAAGTACAACTTAAAATATATTTTAATCATATTTATTAATTAATAAAAAAAATTATTATATTATAATTTTCAATTAATTAATAAATATGGTAAGATGTGATAGACAATTTGAAGGTTGAATGGGTATGGAAGTAGTTGGGAGTGTCCATTCATACTATTAGTATAGTTCAGTAGCCTAAGAATATCATCCATTCATTCACACTTGAAGCAAACAAACAACCAAATTTGTAGAGAAGTAGGGTGCTCATGTTTTTCCAATGAGGTTTTACTTATACTATCCAAAAACATGATTTATTAATATTTTTGGATGGATATAGTAATGCCATTGACTTTAAGAAACCCTCCACAAAATGAGAAATAAAATTGTCCTCAAATTTAAAGTTTCTTTTAAAACTATTAATTTCTATTGATAAATCATTTTTTTTTTCTAAAAAAAGCATAAAAAATTATTGATGATTTTTTTACATGATTAAATTGCTGAAATCTTTTTTCACCAATCTTGAAGAATAATAGCAAAATGCATTAATTATCATGACAAACCTTTCAATTAAAAAAAAAATTCTTATGGAAAAAGTTGAGACCTAGAATGAAAATGATTGATAGCTTTAAATGGTAAACTCTATCATATTTAGTCTCCACCATTTATTTAAAACATAATATATAATGATCCTCATTGTATTCCGTGAGATAAAATGTACTTGCAATTTGTCATGCTCATGGGCCCAAAATTGCTTTTGGGCTCCATGAGTATTACAAATTATTGTGGATTATATTTTACCTTACAAAATACAATGAGGGTCATTACATTATCTATTAAGTCAAGGGTAGAAACTTAAAATAACTAATAATCATGATATATTATTAATGAATTTAGATTTCTACAATAACTTATTAAATTTTGACAAATATGATCTAATCATGTATCAAATACTGTGGTGAATTTTTTACCTAAAATTTGTAATAAAATAAATGCTTTGGAAAATTAAATAAGAGTAAAATATAATTTTATAAAAATATGGTGATTTAGATTGTATTATACCTTGAACTATTAGCTTAGCCACTAAAAAATCATTGATGTCATTTAGGCAAATATGATTTTTCATTAATTTTTTTTCCTATTAATTGAATAATTATTTTTTTCATAAAAGTATTATAAATATTTTTATTTTGACTCGTAAATCAATTCTTTTTTTTAATCCTTCTAATCATTTTCATAATTTATTTTGTCCACTCAATCACTTACTAATTCATTTTAAATAGAAAAATGAAAAAACCATACATTTCAATGATAGTTTATTAAGTATAATTTTGAATATTGATATTAAATGTCTTTAATCCAAAAATATTTGAAAAATCTTTATAGATTGTAGAAAATTTATGCCTATTTTCTTTTTATATGTTTAACATTATCTCGCTAATCCAATGTTGTTGTCAATTTGAATCTTTACTTTGATGTTATAGACATTCATGTCAAGTGACTTCATGATCCACACTATGCTCTATACCGTCACTAGGGTGACATTCAAGGAGACTTCAAATCTCCTTTCTAAAATCATTTTAAATTAGTTTGAATTTATGTTTTTTTCTTTAACACTAAAAACCAAAAGTTAACCGTAAACTTCATTAAAGACACCTTAATTTTTTAATTTTTCTAAAAAAATAAATGTAAAAAATGAAAGTAACCATTTTGATTAAAATATGAACAACAATTGATTCATCCAATAAAATTTGATCTTTAAACATTTTTAGAAAAATGAACATTATAATAGTGTATTTTGACAATTTTTAAAATATTTCATTAACCATTAAATCCTACTTTAATTTCAACTATACAAATACATTGGACTCGTTTGATACTGCATTATTAACATAGAACCATTTGTAAACAACAAAATAATGAACAATAGAGGTAAAATGGAAAAAATTGCCAAAATTCAATTCCTCACGCTGTGAAATTATCGAGAAATTTTCTGAAGGATTGAAACAGTCCTCGTCTCATGCCTGAAAACAAATTTCGCTGGTTTTTTTCGTTGCGAACACACCTTGCTGATGTAACGGCTGAGGCATCTAGATATTTTTTGACCATGTACTTTTTCCTTCTACCTATTTTCCATTGATTCCGCTGGGCTGCTACATCGAACTTGCAGGGAAACAAGGCTTGCTTTCATGATTTTTTTTGGTGCCACTTTGCGTCATTGCTGACCTTGTCTTGAGAGTAGAAAAGTAAATGCATCAGCGTCTCTCAATTGGCTTGGGTTTTAAATATACGTTAGGGAGGGAAGGAGGGATGCAAATTAAAATTTGATCTTTGTGGAAGATGACCGTGTCACTGGATTCAGAAGGCTCCCTAGGTCGAACAAGCAATGCATGGAGGAGTAAAGACAATGCTTTGTCCAAATCATTCAGCAACCAAAGAAGCAGTGGCGTGGAGAATGATGAGGAGGATCTCAAATAGGTTGCTCCTAAAAAGATTCCAACTTATGACCGCCACAGGAGATCCGTTCTCACTGAAGTGACAGCAACAGGAAGTTTCAAATACCACAATGTTGATGTCACAACACTTTCTACTGAAATGCAAAGGAAGTCCATTCAAAGAGTTCTGCAAGTTGCTGAAGTGGATAATGAGCAGTTTCTTTCGAAATTCAGGGAAAGAATTGTACCTATCTCTTTTAAACCATCATTGACAGGAACCATATAGCAAAACAAGAAGAATAAACAATAAAAAAATCACATATAGAAATTGAAAATAGAGCACCCCTATTTCAGTACTGCACTAAAATTTTTTATTACAGCAGCTTATACAAAAACCCTGTTTATTATTGAGCATATTGGAAAAAATACAAAGTCTTCTATATTTATAATGTTCTATGCTTGAAAGAAGTAATAAAAAAAAACTCTAAAAACAAAGCATGCATTATTTGCCAGGATTAAAGCAATATTTTAAAACTAAAAACTGTTTTAAAGCATCTACAGGGTAATAATAGAAATAGTTTGTTTCTTCTTCTTTTTGACATGGTGATAGCATCAATTATCTTCATACTCCCCTTTGATGCTGAGAGGGATCACTATCTCATCTCAGAGTGCCAAAAACTGAATTTTTGCAACCATCTTGGTGAAGATATCCACTAACTAATCTTGAGTGTTTATGTGCTTCAATTCAACTTCTTTCTTTTGTACCAAATCTCGAATGAAATGATTTGTTAAATCAAAATGCTTTGTCCTGCTGCGATGAACCGTATTCTTTGCTAATTTGATGGCACTTACATTGTCACAATAAATCACTGTAGGCTGAATCTATTTCTCTCCAATCTCTTCGAGAATTTTTCTAAGCCAAAGAGCTTGTGTACCTGCTGAAGTAACCGCAACATACTCTGTTTATGTGGATGAGAGGACAACAATGCTTTTCTTCTTTGAACTCCAAGTAATCAATCCAAAACCAAAAGAAAAACAATTCCCTAATGTAGACTTACAGTCATCCATACTTCCTCCCCAATCTGAACACTAAAGCCAACAAAATTGAACTTTTTAGAAGAGTAGTAATGAATACCAAAATAAAGGTTAGGGGAGCTTGTCAAAACCCTTTGTGTCTAGATTGAGAATGTATGGTTATATGTTGTAATCTAGTGTAATTTGGAACAAGAGTCAAACTCTCAAATTGAGTAATAATAGAGAAAATTAAGAAACGTACCTTCAATGGGAGAAATCTTCAAAATTAGAAAGGAAACCAAACACATTGAAAGAGGCCACAAAAACTAGACAACCCAAGGAGTTCACCAAGACGATTCAAATGAGCTTCTACCCACAAAATTTCATCCATCCGATCTCCCACATTCAACAATCCAATTTTCACCTATAGGGTTCGAGAGAAAAAATCATGAAAAAATAGACTAAGTGCTGGAAATGAACTCCAAAACATAAATATAAACTCACCTTTTGAGTGATAAATAAAATAATATTAAAACCAATTGAAATATAAATATCAATTAACTCCCTAAAATGATCCCCAAGCAATAATCTTTGCAATCCACATTAAATCGATTACATATAAGTCATATTTCATAGTTAAATATAAATTCCACATAGTAATTATTAAAATATTATTAATATATGCACATTAAATGATGACTATTCACAATTGACTAACTATGAACAAACAACCTTTACGAGCATTCACAAATATGCATTGGGGTAACTAGACATTACCAAAATGGTAACCAAAGGTATAATCCCATGAATTAAGGGGAAATAATCTAAATTGGGAATGATGGTTGTGGTTGGGTAACATTAATGTCCAATGTGTTATTTCCTGTAACCACCATTGGGGATATGGCCATGTTAAGACTTGTGGAGCTAGGTGGATTTGATACCTTATATTTGTAGGCACTAAAACTCACACATCAAGTGTACTCTCTCTCTCTCTCTCTCTCTCTCTCACACACACACACACACACACACACACACACACACACACACACACACACACACACACACACACACACACACACACACACACACACACACACACACACACACACACACACACACACACACACACACACACACACACACACACACACACTCATATATATAATCAATGTAATTAAAATCATCAAATAGGGATTTTAACATTAAATGCATTCTAATATATTTGAATAATGCAACATCATCTCTTTCACATCTTATCATCATAAATACCAATGATCATGCTATCATCTAATTTACTACATTAATTATCACATCAATATTCATTCATTGCAATAATAAACATATAATATCTCTCAATGGTTAGCATCATCATCATAGCAATCTACTAAATCCAACATGCATTTCATCAATAAGCATTTAATCTCTTAAGGGAATAAAATAACATAAACATAATTTACTAATTTAAATTCAACCAATTCGGTTAACATCACTTGTTATATTCCAATCATTAATCAAGTCATCATCTAGCACATGGCAATACTAGATCACTACATTCATCCATCATAATCATCAAATTCACAATAAGTCATCACACATCTCAATGCAACTGTATAATCACAAATCACCATGAGACAATCCAACACATCACGGGTCGAAGACAATCACAAGACACATAAATCAATCAAGGCCATGCACTACAATGAAATGAAGCAACCATAATAAGGCCAATGCATCATAGAAAAATTTACATCCAAAATGCAAATTGCATAATCGTAGGAACATAGCCAAATCCACATCAAGAACAAGAATGAAAAAGAGCATGTTGAAGGGGCATTACATATTGATTTACCTTGTTGATTTCATAGATAGAAGTAATATGCTCAATTTTTACATCATGCTTATCTATATATTTCCAAATCATTGAATTCAACTTTAGTTTCTCTAGAATATCTCTAAATCATTGAATTCTACTTCTATTTTTCTAATATAATCGGAATATTATATATATGCATTTCTTAAAATGACCTCCAATCTAAAAATAAATAAACCTTTTTAATTTCCTTTTTAATGTTAACGTCATGTTTTTGATATTAATGATGATTAAATAACTTGCACATGAGAATAAAATAATATATTTATTGTAAATTTACCTAAATAGTTTATAAAAAATCACTACAAGGGGGGAGGGGGAATTCAAATATTCCTAATGAGAAGACAATTCATTATGTGATGATAATGAGATTCCCTCTATCTCCTCTATTTACCTAATTATGTCATGGTTTCCATCCAAACTAATCTAGATACTTAATTTTAACTCTTAGGATGACCTAATTACCTAGATAAGATTATAGTAATGATTATGTAACTTAATTATGAATTAACATAGCCACACACTAGCTACTCATAACCTTATGCACATATATGATTAAGGATGTAGCATGATGCATATCAACTATCTTTATCTAAGGTCTTCAACTAGTTAAATGTGTGTCACCCAAACTAGCTTCAGCCAAGACAAAGACAATAAAGAATAATACAAGAACAAGAACGCTAAGAAAAAAGGCTTTAGCGACAATAAGATTAAAATAAAAACTATCTAAAATAATAGTAAAATTTTAAGCTTTTACAACATAAACAAAATAAGGCTTTTTCTTTTGACAAACCATGTATCTTACCCAAAATTTAAGAAAACAACTAGAGAAATAAGCAACATGATTTGAGCCAAGGTGAATTATAGGAATACAACTTATCAATGTATATCAATTCA
Organism: Cryptomeria japonica; assembly: GCF_030272615.1. Classification (NCBI taxonomy): domain Eukaryota; kingdom Viridiplantae; phylum Streptophyta; class Pinopsida; order Cupressales; family Cupressaceae; genus Cryptomeria; species Cryptomeria japonica. Next base: position 735,313,419 of record NC_081409.1, read on the forward strand.
ACATTATGCAAATATGAGCTCAATCTAGTTAATAATTTACATTTCTTTATATAAAAATGTCAAGTTGTCTCTCATAAACAATGCCACCAATGTCTTGACTAAAATAGATCTAGAACTAGTAAATTTGCTTCAAGATATATATGGGCATCAATCTAAATTCATAAGCTTGTAAGCATTAAAGATTAATAAAGAACTTCACAGATTCTTGAAAACTATAAGACCCTTATCATAAACTATTAGGTTAAAAAAAAATACACCCTTTGTGTAACCCTTTTTTTTAATAAGCTACAAGGATAAACCTATTAAATGATAATGTTGCAACACTATCCATGAGAGTGTTGAAATTACTCTCAAACTAAAGGTTTAAATTTAGACTCAAGTTTTACACATATAGTAGAACAACTCTAAAACACTAAAAATACCAGCCTATTAAATATGCTTAGTAATAATTGTTGGCATTATGTGAACTGGTATGTGGACATAATGACATTGTATGTTGTCATTGATGTCAATATGTTGAAGAGGTATGAACCGGTATTTGTGCCAAAGTGAAGTGGTGTGCTTGTTCAAGAGGTATGAACCGGCATTTGTGCCAAAGTGAAGCGATGTGCTTGTTCAAGGTGAACCGACATATGCTTATGGGAACCGGCACATGGAAGTGTTGTATGACTACCGGTTGGTAGTCTCAACTTCAGGGTTTCCGGTTGAAGTGCTTCAAGCCTGTATGGCTCAACCAGTGATCTTTGTGTAATGAGTAAGCAATATAACAAAGAACAGATCATGTTGCCACGTCAGCCTTGTGCGCGTGAAGGATCTTGCATGATGAAGACTATCCCTATCTACCTCAGGAATGTGCGAAGTTTGTAAACAGTGAAAATGCATGATTGATTAACAACCGCCATGAAATTGGTGGATAATGAATGATGGAGAATGTCTTGAGATTTATTCAAGATCTGTTGCATTTAATACAGTATGATCAACGGTCAGGATTGAACTATTTGAATTCCTTAACCTAACAGGTCTAGGGTTTAGGGTTTATGCTACCAACCTGTCTGTTGTCCTATAAGGTCGATGTTGTGATTCTTTTAGAGGTTGTTGACAAAATCTGTGTGTGAGTATCCAAGAGAAGGGATACGAGATCCTTACCAGACCAGAGGAGAGAAGTGATACCTACAGAGTGTAAGTGCAGAAGGTGAAGAGGAGCTGAAGCGGATTTGCATTGGCATTGAGTACTGTTACTAGATCATTGTAATACCTGTTGATCTCTAACCACCTCAACAGTTGGAAAATCTCCTAACAGGGTAGCCTTAATTGGCTTGCTATAAATCCCTTAGCAGGGTAACTCAAAGTTATTGAGATCTGGAAAGCTAGAGAGCTCTGGAAATCCTTTAGCTATTGAGTTCTTGAAATCCTCTAACAAGGTACCCTTAACAGGGTTTAACCCTTAACCAGGTATTGTAGTCATCCCTTAACTGGGCGATCTCTAATAGGATTGGTTCCTAGCATAACCTTTTGTAATGTCTTTAATAGGACAAGGCTTCTAACAGAGCGAACTTCCAAAGAGTTCAACAACAAGCTTGTGGGTATTCATCCCCATTGTGGTTTTTCCCAGTTGGGTTTCCACGTGAAAAATATGTGTGTCATATGTGATGCTTTTATCTTGTGATGCTTTGTTATTGCCTATTAAACATATGATGGTTCAATGTTCTATGTTGTCAATAAAATATGTTGAACTAGCTATTGTGAAGATATGATGATAGACTACCTGTTCATGCATAAGGGTGAAATGGCAGTGTAGTTTTGAGTTGAGTGGAAAACTCAGTGAGTAATTGGTTTATGATTGTTTTAGTTGTTCTGAGTTTTATCGGTTGCACTCTGTTTCAAATCGGTGTCACTATTTGCCAATCATTTGGAGTAATTGTTGTTGAACCGGTTTAGGTCTATATTTTGTCTGTACTGATTCACCGCCCCCTCTCAGTACCGGTTTGGTACTATTTATTCACCATTGAGTTATCTATTGGTATCAGAGCATCCTCCAGGTCCTCTATGTTATAAGCTTAACCGCTTGAGGTAAAGATCCCAGACAAATGATGAAGAGGGAAGGTCCAAAGTTTAATAGGGAAAATTTTGGTATATGGAAAGATAGGATGAAGATATTCATCAGAAGCATGGGTGCTCAACACTAGAGTTATGTTGAGAATGTCTATGTTGTCCCTACCGATACTCTCATCGATGACCAAAAGAGAGAGATACAAGAAAATAGGCAAGTCATGGAAGCTCTCATTAGTAGTCTATCTGACATTGAGTTTATTGATGTTCAAGACAAGGTAAATCCCAAAGAGGTATGGGATGCTCTTGAAAATATCTATGGTGGTGATGAACATGCAAAACAGGCTACGGAAGAAAGCCTGAGAGGGAAGTTTGAAGATATGCAGATGGTTGAAGGTGAGACCATTCAGCAGTATGGAATAAGAATCAAAACAGTTGTTGGAGAAATTAAGAGTGCAGGTGGTAAAATAGAAGACTTCACTGTGGTAAGAAAAGTCCTAAGATCCCTATTGCCGGTCTATGCAATAAGGGTTGCTGCTATTTAGGAGCTGAGATCAATAGACAAGACTAAGGTATCCTTGGACTCCATCATAGCAAAGTTGACAACCTATGAGCTAAATAGTTCTGATGGCAGTGTTCAAAAGACTGAATTAGCTTTCAGAGCTTTTGCTGTACCATCCAGGAAAGAAAAAGAAGCAAGCACTAGTGGTGAACCAAGACAGAGCAAAGTAATGGATGATGAGGAGTTTTTGATGGAATTTGAAGCTTTACTTGCCAGGAAGCTTCCTAAAGGAACCGGTAAATACAAAGGTAAGCTACCTTTGAAATGCTTTTCTTGTAATTGGATGGGACATATTGCTATAAACTATCCTAATGGTGATATCAAGGACAAACCCGAAAGGTTCAGGAAATTCAAAGGAGGAAACTAGAGAAACTGTTTTGTGGCAGTTGATGAAGGTGTCACAGATGAAGAATCAGAGGATGAAGAAAATGAAGATATTGTGTTTGTTGTTGTCAAAGAAGATGTGTTAGACAAGAAGGCTCTTGTCTCCTGGTTTGATAATTCCAATGAGTGGATCATTGACAGTGGTTGTTCTCACCATATGACTGGTGACCGGAGCAAGTTTCTATCCTTGGAGGAGTATGATGGTGGTGTGGTTCACTTTGGCAATGATGCACCATGCATGGTCAAAGGAAGAGGGTCCATCTCTCTGAATGGAAAGAGTAGTGCTGACAATGTGTACTGGGTTGATGGTCTCAGACACAACCTTCTGAGTGTTGCCCAACTGAATGAAAGTGGTCTCACTCTAGAATTCAAGAATGGAGTTTGCAGAATCAAGGGAAAAGATGGTGAATTGGTGGCCATCAGCATGCAAACTAAAGGTAATCTATTTCAGCTGAATGCAAATATAAGCACATGTCTTATGGCCAAATTTGATGATAGCTGGATATGGTATAGGAGACTCTGCCATGTAAAATTTGATAACATTGTAAAGGCCAGTAAGATCAAGGCAGTTAGAGGATTGCTGGTGCTAAGCAAACCGGATAGTACCTTGTGCAGAGAATGTCACTTGGGAAAAATGTCTTCCTCAACCTTTAAAGGTAAATCTTTCACTGCTGAGAACTTGCTTGATCTTGTGCATACTGATTTGTGTGGTCCTATGAAAACTAGGAGTGTGCAGGGTGATAGGTGCTTCATGATTCTCACTGATGACTTCTCAAGAATGACGTGGGTCAAATTCTTGAAAGACAAGTCTGAAGCCTTTGTAAATTTTAAAGCTTTTAGAGCATTAGTGGAGAAGGAAAGCGGTAAAAGGATCAAGTGCCTGAGAACTGATCAAGGAGGGGAATTCACTTCCGGTGAATTCAACAAGTATTGTGAAGAATTCGGCATCAAGAGACAATTGTCTACCCCTTGGACTCCACAACATAATGGCCTAGCAAAGAGGAATAACTGGACTGTGGTTGAAGTAGCTAGAATCATGTTGATTCAAGGAAAGGTAGCTCACACCTTTTGGAGAGAAGCGGTGAGCACTGCAATCTACACAATGAACTGGGTACTCATCAAGAAAGGTAAGGACAAAACTCCTTATGAGTATTGGACTGGTAAGACACTTGTGGTTAGCTACTTTAGGGTATTTGGTGGAAAATGTTACATCAAGAGGAGTGAACATCAGGGCAAATTTGAAGCTAAATGCGACGAAAAAATATTCCTAGGATATTCCACCAAGAGTAAAGCTCTGAAGTGTTACAACAATAGGACTTAGAGAATTATGGAAAGTATCAATGTAAGAGTTGATGAATCCTCTAAGAAAACTGAGGAAACTGGTAGTGAGCAAGCTGTAAATGAACTGGTTGCAACTTTTTGGGAACAGGTTGTCAGTCAACCAAGTACTAGTAACACTATTCCTGAACCGGTGAATGCTGATACTGGTGAAGATGAGGATGAAGAGGAAAACCAAGAAGAACCAGTCAAGACCATTCCTCGGTATGTCAAGTTGAATCATGATCCTAAGAAGATCATAGGAGATAAGGATGCAGGAATCCTTACAAGAAGAAAGATCAGAGAAAACTCATGTATGATCTTTGTATTTGAGCTTAAATCATTCAAAGAGGCTCATAAAGATGAAGACTGGATCAAGGCTATGGAAGAGGAACTTGACCAAATAGAGAAAAATGGTACATGGTCCTTGGTACCCAGAGCAGAGCATAAAAATGTCATTAGCACCAAATGGGTGTTCAGAAACAAGTTGAATGAGGATGGCACAGTGATTAGAAACAAAGCCAGATTGGTGTGCAAAGGATATGCTCAAGAAGGAGAAGACTATGGAGAAACCTTTGCTCCTGTAGCCAGATTGGAAGGAGTTCGTATGCTTCTTGCATATGCAGCTTTTAAAGGCTTCAAAGTATTTCAAATGGATGTAAAATCTGCATTCCTAAATGGTGTACTTGAAGAGGAGGTGTATATTGAGCAACCAGATGGGTTTTCCCTATCTGAAGATAGTGACATGGCATGTAGGCTACATAAAGCCTTATATGGTCTAAAGCAAGCACCTAGGGCATGGTATGAGCACCTACATTCCCATCTTGTGAAGATTGGATTTGAGAGAACAAGTGAAGATAGAAATATCTACTTGAAGTTTTAAGGAGATCAGATCCTGATCTGTGAGGTATTTGTTGATGACATTATCTTTGGTGGTGATGACAAGATGTGTCATGAGTTTGTTGATGAGATGAAGAGTTTGAGATGTCACTCATAGAGGAGATTAAGTTCTTCATTGGACTACAAATTCAACAGATGAAGGATGGAATCTTTATCACTCAGTCCAAATATGTCAAAGAGGTGTTGAAGACCTTTGGCATGGAAGATAGAAAATTGGTTGGTACACCGATGGTGATCGGTAGTAAACTATCCAAAGAGGATGACTCTACATTGGTTGATGAGAAGGAATACTGATCAATGATTGGTAAGTTGCATTATGTAGTGCATAGCAGACCGTATATTGCACATGTAGCTGGCATTACTGCAAGGTTCCAGAAAATTCCAAGAGAATCCAACTTGGTTGCAGTCAAGCAGATTCTTAGGTATCTGAGGGGACTACTGACTATGGATTGTGGTATCCATATAGCAAGGACTTCAACTTGAAAGTGTTCATAGTTGTTGATTGGGCTGGTAATGTAGATGACCGGAAGAGCACAACGGGTAGTGCATTCTTCCTTGGTGGTAGACTGGTCTCATGGATGAGTAAAAAGTAGAGTTGTATCTCTCAATCTACAGCAGAAGTAGAGTATATTGCAGCTTTCATGAACATCACTCAGACAATTTGGATGAAGCATGTACTGAAAGGCTTCAAAATCCCTGTACTTGAACCGGTAAGTATATTCTATGATCACACAAGTGCTATCAATATTTCAAAGAATCTGGTTTTACATTCTAGAACCAAACACTTTGAGCTTAAGTATCATTTCTTAAGGGAAAAGATTCAGAACAAAGAGATTGTACTGGAGCATCTGTCCAGTAAGGAGCAGTTAGCAAACATATTTACCAAGCCTCTTCCAAAGACTACATTTACACACTTAAGAGGTGAACTAGGGGTACTGCACCTTCAAAACGTGAACTAAAGGTATATTCTCCACATCAGTCATGTATTGCATAGTCAAATCTTTCTTCAGGATTGATGTGTTGAAGGATGCTACTCCTCAGGGGGAGCAACATAATGGAACCGGGAAGCTTGTGCCTCCACTTTGGCATTGTTGTCAAAGGGGGAGAAGATGTAAAGTGGAGAAGATATCTACAAAAATTGAGAAGATGTGAAGCAGAGAGATATCTTTGTATATTGCCATCAATGCCAAAGGGGGAGATTGTTGGCATTATGTGAACCGGTATGTGGACATAATGACATTGTATGTTGTCATTGATGTCAATATGTTGAAGAGGTATGAATCAGCATTTGTGCCAAAGTGAAGCGGTGTGCTTGTTCAAGAGGTATGAACCGGCATTTATGCCAAAGTGAAGTGGTGTGCTTGTTCAAGGTGAACCGACATATGCTTATGGGAACCGACACACTGAAGTGTTGTATGACTACCGGTTGGTAGTCTCAACTTTAGGGTTTTCGATTGAAGTGCTTCAAGCCCGTATGGCTCAACTGGTGATCTTTGTGTAATGAGTAAGCAGTATAAAAAAGAACAGATCGTGTTGCCACGTCAGCCTTGTGCGCGTGAAGGATCTTGCATGAAGAAGACTATCCCTATCTACCCTGGGAATGTGCAAAGTTTGTAAAAGGTGAAAACGCGTGATGGATTATCAACAGCCATGAAATCTGTTGATAAAGAACAATGGAGAATGTCTTGAGATTTATTCAAGATCTGCTGCATTTAATACAGTATGATCAACGGTCAGGATTGAACTATTTGAATTCCTTAACCTAACAGGTCTAGGGTTTAGGGTTTATGCTACCAACCTGTCTGTTGTCCTATAAGGTCAATGTTATGATTCTTTCAGAGGTTGTTGGAAAAAGTTGTGTGTGAGTATCCAAGAGAAGGGATACGAGATCCTTGCCAAACCAAAGGAGAGAAGTGATACCTACAGAGTGTAAGTGCAGAAGGTGAAGAGAATCTTAAGCGGATCTACATTGGCATTGAGTGTTGTTACCAGATCATTGTAATACCTATTGATCTCTTACCACCTCAACAGTTGGAAAATCCCCTAATAGGGTAGCCTTAACTAGCTTGCTATAAATCCCTTAACAGGGTAACTCAAAGTTATTGAGATCTGGAAAGCTAGAGAGCTTTGGAAATCCTTTAGCTATTGAGTTCTTGAAATCCTTTAACAAGGTGCCCTTAACAGGGTTTAACCTTTAACCGGGTATTGTAGCCATCCCTTAACTGAGTGATCTCTAAAAGGATCAATTCCTATCAGAACCTTTTGTAATGTCTTTAACCGGACAAGGCTTCTAATAGAGCGGACTTCCAAAGAGTTCAACAACAAGCTTGTGGGTATTCATCCCCACCGTGGTTTTTCCTAGTTGGGTTTCCACATGAAAAATATGTGTCATATGTGATGCTTTTATCTTGTGATGCTTTGTTATTGCCTGTTAAGCATATGATGGTTCTATGTTTTATGCCTATCAATAAAACATGTTGAACTAGCTATTGTGAAGATATGATGATAGATTACCTATTCATGCATAAGGGTGAAATGGTAGTGTAGTTTTGAGTTGAGTGGAAAACTCAGTGAGTAATTGGTTTATGATTGTTTTAGTTGTTCTGAGTTTTACCGGTTGCACTCTGTTTCAAACCGATGTCACTGTTTGCCAGTCATTTGGAGTAATTGCTACTGAACCGGTTTAGGTCTATATTTTGTCTTTACTGATTCACCCCCCCCTCTCAGTACCGGTTTGGTACTATTCGTTCATCATTGAGTTATCAATAGTAACTTTTTCAATATTTATATGTACGTCTTCAAGAATTTAACTACATAATTATCAAGAGTGCATTTCTGGATTCGATTGTGTGTAAAATTTTTGCATCAACATTTCAGATCACACTCTATGATCCATCATTAGGATGAAGAGAGTAAATAAAACTTACACGCAATTGAATCTAGAAATGCACTCTTGCTAATTATATGATGGATTGTGGAAATCTCTTAGAATTGATTTAACTGCATGTCACCAAAATTAGGAAAACCCAATAGAAACTAGCAAAAAGTGTAATTTCCTAATCAACCTCACCAAAAAAAGTGAAGAGAATATAATGTCAATAAAAAACACATCCAAATAAAAAAATATTTACTAAAAAAACAAAAAAACAAAACTGAACATATAATTGAAAAATATTATTTTATACTATTTAAATAGCAGTTATGTTTTAAAATATCTTCAAACATGTGCCAGCAAAACTATTAAATGTCCTAAATTATTTCTTACTTCTCAACATTAAAAAAAAATATAATAAAGAGGACATATATATATTGAAAGAGGGAGGAAACAAGAGTTGTGATACAACTAGAGTCCTTGCCTTTTATAAAAAATAGAAGATTTGTCCTATGTTTAAAATATTTGAGTAATATAGAGAAATACCCGATTGCAATGTAGGGAAAAAGTCATTTTGTGGATTGGAAGTTGAATAAAATCTAACCTTACTTTAATAACGCAACTACTTATTGATTAGACTTTATAGGTTTTGGGGTAGATCGCTCTCTGATGACTAGTTAGTACTCATCAAATTTGATACACTAAAGATAAAAGACATGCCATTATTTTCTCTCTCGCTATTTTTTGACACTATTTTTCGGTCACATAATGCTAGTAGCATACCCTTCATAGAGTTTTTCACTTATCTAGGTTTTCCCCAATTGAAATTATGTACCGCGAGTTTTGTATTTTGGATGATATGTGTTATTTGGTAACTCAAATATTTATTTCATTGTATGTTAATTAGCCTTTACAATGGTGTAACCATGTACAATATATTTTTGATGTATAAATCCAATGATTATGAATCATTTTTCCTAAAGAAGGAAAAATTTAACTATGAGATTTCGGGTAGATCCCTCTTCAAAGAGTATAAATTCCTCATTAACTTTGATACACTGAAGATCAATGGCATGTTTTTGTTTTCTCATGAACACCATGTACTAAAATGTTATAATTGAGGATGCAGTTACATATACCTTCTTCATAATCTTACAAATTTATTGAAAAATAAAGGTGAAATTTCATTTAGTCACATGCACAACACCTAGTTGTAGACATGATAGAAAATACTTTGTGTTGCAATTCACCTATTCACACAAAAATACAAAGATGCAAAAGGTAAGCATACCTAAGTTGTTTGTCTCCTAATTTGCAAAAATAATATTGGTTCAAAATTAGTTGATCCCTACTTATATGATAAGGTATTTTCGTGTTCTTGTAACATAGACAACCTATAATCTTATTTACCTATATGTCTTGTTAACTTTGTGCTAGATAGAAACCAATGAAAGTATCCTAACAAACTTTTAAGAGTAAAACTAGAAATAAATAGTGGGACCATGAAATACTAGTCATCATCTTGCAGTTGGATTTTTAGGCATATGATACTATAGTGTTCTTATGAGGCCACTATCTAGAAAACAACCAATTGGGAAGGGATGGAAGTTAGATTTTTAATTAATTATACATATATTATATTTAAAGTTCAGTATTATTGTTATAATATTAAATATTATATTATATTTATATATATTCAATATTTTTTATATTTATATCTAATTGCACCCTAATCTAAAATAGACTCTAATTCAACCATAATAATTACTCAATTCTTTTTTGTATAACCTTGACCCTAATTTAATTTGGATCCTAAATGTATATTAATTAAACCATAACACTTACATAAGATTAATTGTAATTGTAAAAGAAGTAATTATCTAATTACTTTAGGACTTAATTTAAAATAATTTTTCCAAAGAAGACATCAATTTGATTCTTTTATAATAAAAATTTTCAAGTAACACTTATACTCACTTTTATGATCTAGTAAATCAATTTTTTATTATATTTTGAATTATTAAATAATTTTGTTTTCTTTGAATTTCAATAACTCTAACCTTAAAATTAACATTTATATGATAATCATATTAGGGTTAGGATAAACAATAATAGCTACTTTGTAATCTCTCATCAACATTTTGCGCTTCCAAAATAATCTTATACCCAAGTTCCCTCTGCAACTCTCCTGCCTACCCCGCGTTTGAATCTGAGTTCCTGGATGATCGGCCCCTCTGAAGAGGGCCCCCCTCCCTACACTAGGACCCAATATCCGATTCCATGGTCAGAGCGCATGGTGTAGTGCTGGCTACCGGGTCCCCATGGTCTTCAGGTCATACAGAAGAAAACGCCAGTCTTCACACCCCTTCCACTTCGCCAGTTTTGACCGATGTTGGGCTGAATGGGAAAGAAAGGAATATACCACATCCCGGACCAAAAACTTTTGCCGAATAGGTGGATGTGGATCATATGAAGGAGAATACCAAGTCTAGCTAGAAGAGCACCCTCCTTGGGTCCACAAATTTGAGCCCTGAAGCTGTTGTGGCCACCTTCTCCCAAATGGAAGACAAAACAGAGATAAAACTCCCAGACAACCTAATGGACAGAATTGCCTCTTGCCTTCACCTGGCAATAGTTGGTCGATTCTTCTCCTTTCGACCATCTATTGACATGGTTAGGTGATGGGCAAAATCTCATTGGAAGATTAAAGGATGCCTGGAGGTATCAACAATGCTGGGGGGACTCTTTCTATTCAAGTTCAACACTAAGGAGGATCTGATCTATGTCTTGTCGGGTTCTTGGGCATATGGTAAGAATTTCCTAACCATGGCTAAATGGAAGCCTAGCTTTGACCCCTCCACAGAACTAAACCACATGGCTCCAGCCTGGGTAAGGCTCCCTGGGCTCCCTCTGGAGTTTTGGGATGAACAAATCTTCCGCTAGATAGAAAATTGGTTTGGGAGTTTTGTCTTAGCTAACTCGGTCACTCTCAATAAATCCAGGTTGGTCTACGCTCGCTTTTGTGTTAATGTTACTATTAACAAGGCTCTCCCAAACTTTATCTCCCTAAAATCAAAATGGGGAAAATGGTCCCAGGCTATTGTGTATGAAAATACCACCCTGTTTTGCCAGAAATGCAAAAATCAGGGTCATTCCTATACTGAATGTAAAGCCTCCGTGGTTGCGAAACCCAAGCTCAAAAATAAATCCATCTGGGCCAAGCCCATCAACCTTGGTGACCCATCATCCTCGACTCCTCTAGAGCTGACTACTATGAATGAAATATCTGACGATTACCCCCACATGGACAAGATCCTAGAGATTTTAAAATCCCCAGCAGACCCAGTCAAAAATGCCAATCCAAGCATCCCCCTGGAAGAGGGGGAGATCCCACAGGTGATAGCTCTCAACCTATCCCCAAACTCCCTTCCACCTGCTTCCCCCACTCCCTTAGTCCTTCATGCCCCTAGCTCATTTTTGGCTAAGCCTCTTATGGTTGAGGCTATTTTGCCCACCTCATCACCCCCTCTCTCCCCTGCAATGGGGGTTAGAGATCCTCACCCTGGAAACTCCCTAACAACTTTGCTAAAAGTGTGCCCCCGAGATCTCCTCAGATGGATAATGAAGAATGGATAACCCAGAAGAAGAAATTCAAGGCCAAGAAAGCGAATGTGGGGGGAACTAAAAATAAAGTTAGATGACCCTTTGAAGAGTCCCGAGACACAAGGTTATGGCCAGGGACATTGGAAAGGGTAGACAACTAACCCTAGATGGACTCAAAAAAAGTAAGAAATGAAGTTCTTCTCTTGGAACATAAGGGGTCTAAACAGCCCCCATAAGCAGTTCGCCATAAAACAACTCATTTTGGTGATGAAAATTGACATTTGCCTTCTTCAAGAAGTCAAAATGCCCTTCCAAACATTTGCTTCGGTTGCTAGTAAATTTTGGCCTAGAGCGGACTATCTGTATGTGGATGCATTGGGTGCTTCTGGGGGTATTTCTACCCTCTAGGATCCCATTAAAATGAAAGGTAAGCTTTTCACTAGCTCCCAAAATTTCCTAGCGGTTTCTCTTCATTATGGTGAACAATGCTGGCAGATGTTCAATATCTATGCTCCCAACTCTAGGTCAAGGAAACGGCTTCTGTGGGAGGAAATTTCTAATCTCATTGTGGCTAATCAGAAGGCTTAGTTTATGCTTGTAGGAGATTTTAATTCCCCCTCTACCCCTCTGAGAAATGTGGAGGCCTTGAGGATTTCTCTAACAGCATGGGCGAATTGGCCAACTTCATTAATGCTTCTAGCCTTATGGATATTGACCTACAGGGTGCTCCCTTCACTTGGTCCAACAATAGGAAAGGCAAACATCTTATTCAAGTCAGACTGGATATATTCTTGATTTCCACCAATTGGGACATCAGACATAGCTCCTACCTGAAAACCCTACCAAGGATTGCATCTGATCACAACCCCCTTCTTCTCCACTAGAAAGACAAACCCTACCAGCCCCCCCCCCCTTTTTCTATGAGATCATGTGGGCCTCTCATCCCAATTTCAGGGAGCTGGTTAGACTTTGGTGGACCACCCCAATCTAAAGGACTACTATGTTCAGAATTATGGAGAAATTAAAGCTAATTACTAGGGAAGTCAAAGGTTGGAATAGGACCACCTTTGGAGACATCTTCAAAAGAAAGAAGGACCTAGGGTCTAGACTGGAACAACTTTAGAATATCATGGCTACCGGTAACCCCTCGAACCCCATTTTGAAGGAGGAAGAAGACTGCCGCAAGAGCTGGAAAGATTCCCTCTCCAAGGAAGAAGTATACTGGAAGCAAAGATCCAAAATCCAGTGGTTGAAGGATGGGGATAGAAATTCTGCATTCTTCCACAGATTGGCTTGTATCTACAGGAGAAGGAACTATATCAAAATTATTAAGGATGAAACTGGCCAGGAGATCACTTAAGACTCCCTACTTGGGCAGAGTGCAGTGGAATTTTTCACTAGACTATATGCAGATAATGGTGGAACTGATACTGCAGTCCAGGACTGCCTTGTTAGTAAGCTTTCGATGGTCATCAATGAGGATGACAACTGACAAATTTTGGACCCATCTTTGCTGATGAAGTCCATCGGGATTTCTTTGCTATGGGGGCCTACAAGACTCTAGCCCTAGATGGCTTCCCCCTGACTTTCTTCTTGGATTATTGGGACATTGTTAGCTACGATGTCACCAAAGTTGTTCAAGATTTCTTTAAGATGGGGAGATTGCTGAAAAAGATCAACAACAATTTCATTGTCCTCATCCCTAAGACCATTACACCCAGCTGCTTGAAGGAGTATCATCCCATAAGCCTCTATGATACCATTTATAAGATACTCTTCAAGGTCCTTGTGAATAGGGTTAAGCCCTTCCTAGAAAAATTTATCAGCCCATCCCAGAAAGGCTTTGTCCTGGGGTGCCAAATTTTGGATGTTGCCATTGCCACTCATGAGATAATCCACTCCATGGATAGGAGAAAAATACTATATATGGCCTTTAAACATGATATATCTAAAGCTTATGACAAGGTTAATTAGGATTTTGTTTTCAAAGTGCTTCTAAAACTGGGATTTAACCAAAAAATGGTGAGTATGATTTGGGAATGTGTTACCACGGTTCAATTCTTGGTTTTGATTAATGGGACTCCTAGGGGCTATTTCAAAGCTGGAAAAGGTATCTGACAGGGCGACCCTCTGTCACCTTATCTGTTTATCATGATAGCTGAAGTCTTAAGAAGAAATGTGACCCATCTGGTCACCAATGGTAAGCTCCAAGGGTTCAAAGTGGCCTCCAGGCTCCCCCCCTCTAATATTCAATAGTTTGTGGATGACACTTTCCTATTTGGTAACTCTTCTGTCATGGAGGCTAAAGGGTGGAAGATCTTACTTGCCGACTATGCCAAGGCTTCAGGACAATGCATCAACTATGAGAAGAGTAATCTCTTCTTCTTCAACACTCCAAATGACCTCCAACTCAAAATTCTCTCTATCCTCAAATGCAAGCTGGCAACTCTTCCAAGGACCTACTTGGGCCTCCCCCTCATGATCAAGGAAGTCACCCCCACCTTTTGGAACTCTATTTTGGAACGAATGCAAGAAAAACTTGCAGGATAGAAAGGGAAATTCCTAAGTAGTGCGAGGAAGCTCCAGCTTCTTATAGCCTCCCTACAGGGAATTCTGCTGTATTTCCTTTCCATGTTTAAAATATCAAGAACCATGGGCGAAAAACTTGAGAAAATCCAAAAAACCTTCTTATGGATTGGCCTAGAAGAGAAAAAACGCCTTGCGCTGGTCAATTGGGATATCGTGTGCTAACCCAAATCAATGGGAGGTTTGGGTATAAGAAAGATTAATGCCCTTAATAAGGTGCTAATTGCCAAGATTGAGTGGACTTTGGCTAAAGGTGAGGCGGACTGATGCAACATCATCAAAGCTAAGTACCTGGACTAGGAACATTTCTATTATAATTTGAGTATAGCCAACCTTCCCCAAGGATCCAAGATGTGGAATAACATCTTGAAGAGAAGAGTGATGATTAGAGAAGGTCTGAAATGGTAGTTGGGAGATGCTAGAAAGGTGAGATTTTGGGAAGACTTTTGGAAGGAGGACAGGCCTTTGGTCAACACTCGCTTCCATCAAATTATGAACCACCGTGAAGGTATCCCGGGGGATTATATTTGCAGATTATTTGGTACTAGGAGGTTTTTGCTGGAAGGACATTGTTCACATCTTCAGTAGCAGACCTAACCTGGTCCCCCTTGCTTAGGAGCTGCAACACATATTGGCGGAAACCAGAATCCCCTGGCCCTGAATGAAGACAACTTCATTTGGAAAGACACCTAATTGGGCTCATTCTAGGTCAAATCTGCTTACAATCACCTCCTTAAACCCCCTATGGACACTCAATGCTAGAAGAAAGCTTGGAACCCTCAGCTAATCCCTAAAATCAATTTCTTCTAGTCATCCCTCATGCATGGTAAAACCCTCACACTTGATAACTTGAAGAAGAGGGGATTCCATCTCCCCAACAGATGTAGTCTGTGTAAAGCTAATGAGGAATCTATTGACCACCTTTTTGTCCTCTATCCCTTTGTTGCTAATCTTTGGTTCATCACTCTTCAGAAATGTAGTCTTTGCTAGGTCTTCCAGAAGGAGATAATTTTTTTGCTTTTGATTTGACCCCCCTCCCATCACCCCCTCATCATTCATCTATGGAAACAAATACCGCCACACATTTGTTGGGCCTTATGGAGAGAAAGAAACAACAGAATTTTTAGAGACACTGAGACCCCCCCAGACACTATGGCACACTTTTGCTTAAAGATGATCTCTGAAAACTTAAAAGTTACAAAATGGAAAATTCCCCCTTATCCTCCCAATGAGGTTGAGAAAAAAATTGCTGATTGTTGGAAGCTCCCCCTAGTTTTGATAGTTTCAACAACAGTACCAAGAACAAAAGATGGATGACCAGATGGTCAAACCCCAAGTTACACTGATTTAAACTGAATTTTGATGGTTCAGCCCAAAGCAATTGTCAGGCCGGGGGTGGAGTCATTCGAGACCATTTGGGGAACACGGTGAGGGATATCAGGTGCCTCTTGGTCAAGATGGAGGACTTCACCATCCGCCACATTTTCAGAGAAGGAAACAAAGCTGTCGATTCCATGGCGGCTATAGGAAGGCTACAAAATGGCTTACGATGTTGGAGGGACCCCAGTCTGCTGTTGGTCACCACAAAGGTAATCTTGGAAAAGGGAAAGGCCTTTACCTAGGAAGGGACCATCCTATCTGCTCAGTGATGAAGGAAACCTTCATTCAAAGTTCAAATTGGCACGAGAATCTCGCCAATTACTATCCTAGACAACCACGTATCAAAGGTAGGCTTAGTCACCACTACCACATGGGATGGATTTATGATGAAAGTATAGACATCGGGAATGATTGCTCCCTAATTATTACCCAGATGGAGCCAACTAGTGACGATAAAGGTGGCGTTGGTGACTTGTCAACTCACATTGGCTTGAATGAAGGCTTGCATGTTCCGAGTAGATCTTTGGTTTTTGATATCTACTTGATCTTAAGGGATAATAATCACTCTGATTATTACGACCGTTTATTCCAAGTTTGGCACAATTATTTTAACAATTCTGCCTTAAGCTTGCTTCGGCTCTACGTTTTTTCTTTAAGTCATTCTCAATCTGTTAAGCTAGAGGATTCAAGAATGGGGGGAATAGGCTCAAACTGGAACCCAATAAAGTGGATGAGTTCAAAGCTAAACCAGTGGCCTGGTTTGTGTGCATTGAAGGCGGTATTGACAAATTCATGAAAGTATGAAGGGAAATGATGAAAGACTATCCAGATAATTTGTGACTTCCTAGGAAGACAGAAGGGTGACCATGGGGGGAATCTCTTTCAAAATCAATGAAGAGGTTATAGCCTAGGTGATAGGCCTTTCTATGGAGGGCAAAAAGTGGAAAAAGCAGACCCACATTGCGGATTCTACCAACCTTAACTAGTTCTTCTCTAGGGAAAAAACCCTGTCAATAGGGTAGGAGGATTCAATAGGGAGGAGCTTGCTCACCCATGGGACGAGGTTTGCTATATCCTGATGAAGTATTTTATGCTAGAGGGAAGGTATGACATTTTCTACTGCTACTATCTCCCATTCCTTAACCATTTGAGGAATAAAAACCTCATTTCCATTATGTTCTTTTTATTGCATTCTATGGATGGTAATATTAAAGATATAGCTGAAGCTAAGGAAAAATGGAAAGACTTTCCCATCCTACATTAGGGCCTTATTCTCTGCCTGTATAACTTTCACCTTCCCCTTTGCCCGCCCCATTCCATCTTTGTGCAGAATGTCAGTCCCTCGACCCACCTTCTTGCCATTAATGATTCAAGCCCTTGGTGCCCGAAAATTGGCTCCTCTAGCAAGAAAACCAAGAATCACTCCCCAGAGGAGGTCAAAACTCCCAAAAGAGTCAAAATCCAAGAGATTGACTTTGATTTGGAAATTACTAAAGAAGCCAATACCCCCCGTCATTCTATCAGACTGGCCTCTAAACCCTTGGATAAATCCCTGAGAGACCCCTCCTCCTCGCATGACATGGGCAATTCCATTCTGACCGATAAAATGCCCTTGGCCCAGCACAATCCGAACCCTCATTCTATGAGCTCCACCCAGATTTCAGAAAGCCCCTTATCCTTCAAGAGTTTGGAGCCATCCAATTTCCCCTCCCCAAACTTCAGGATGGAAAAAATGTTGGTCGTTAAAGAGGCCAAAAACGTGAAGGAGGAGGAATCCAACCTGGTAGAGCTTGAGAAAAATATGGAGGCCCTCTCTGACAATGTGCAGGTGATCACTAGCAGACTAGAGGCGGTGGAGTCCAAGATGCACAATCTTTCCAAATTTGCTCTGAATGTTATGAGATGCTCGGCTACTACGTTGTGCCTAAAGCAAGAAAGCACGACCAAAGGGAAAGACAAGGAGGACGACAACTACAAAGGCCTTTTCAAGTTCCTCACTAAGGAATGGACTAGAAAGTTGCTCCCTAAGAAGAGCCAAGGGAAAAAGAAATAAATTTCTATTTGTGGAGTTTTTTGTCTATTTTGTGTAGTTGTTGGACAGATAAGCCTAGTTTATGCTTTTGTTTATACTTTTCTATTTATTGCCCTGCATGGCAAATGACTTATACTCTGACTATTATTATTTTATCACTGATAAACTCTCGTAGTATGGTTTTTGTTTTTGATAGAGGCAAAAGGCTGGTACTTTGTTGATTATATGCGGACAATGGTTCTGCCACTGTTCTCATAATTGTTCCTATGGGTCAGCCCCCTCATTTTTGGCTGCTTTTAATATCAAAAACAACTACTTTGTCAATAACTATCAATTTATTCTTTTATTTTTCTTTACATGTGGAGAAACTTGTACAAATATTATAATTTATAACACTGAAAAATTCAGTTAATTATGACATATCTACTACATACTAAAATAAATTTATTAATTATATAATTAATATTTAATATCTATATTTCAAATAAAATATTTAACATATTTATAATAGTAATTCTCATACTAATTCCTTATGTTAGGAATTAAAAAAAAAAAAAAAAAAATTTATAATTTATTGAAAAGACAAAATATTAAATACATTTAAAAAATATTATAAATAATATAAATTTAAAATAATTAAAAATAAATTGAATATAAAAAATAATATTAATAATTTTTAAGATAATGATATTAATTGTAAAAATAAATATCACTCAAATTATAATTAAAAATTTAAAACTCATTAAACATAAAATAAATTTAATTAAATTTATTAATTATAATAAAAATATAAATATTAAAAATAATTTAAAATAATCATATTAATTATTAAATGAAATAAAACTAAAGTAGAAATTTAAAAATTTATATAATTTCTTTAAAAATAATTAAACGTTAAAGAAATTTAAATTTTAATTGTAATGAAAATATAAATATTAAAATGATTTCAACAAAAAATAATCCCCACATTGCTAATGCAACTATGCATGAGGCAATAAATGTTTCTACTCAAGACCAAAAATAAAAAAAAATAAAAAAAAAAAACATTAATTTTCGTGCAAAATAAAAAATATTAAAATCAAACCATAACATATACAATTTATTTCTTTAATAACACAGTTTCCAAAGACAAAATTAATTGTAAATATTCTCTTGCCTACAAAGGCAGGGAATAATAATACAATATCTTATATTTATTTGTGTAGAAGCTTTCAACCAAAGAAACACAAGACATGAAATCAGTTCAACTTTCTAAGGGATACCATGAAATCAGTTCAACTTTCTAAGGGATACCATGAAATCAGTTCAACTTTCTAAGGGATACCATGAAAAGTCACATGGACGGTTGGGTGTACATCATCTCTCCAGCTTATAGTCATATACTTTCCACAAACATGATTACTCCTCCTGTTCCATTAATTAAATAATTAACATGTTTTCTAAATGATATTTTTAATATTTTAGATGGATAATATAGTTATGTCGTTTAGAGAAACATGATTATATAAAGCTTTCCTCTATTAGTTAAATAACAATATTTGCAACATTCTATTATGATTTGCAAATAATATTTTGTTTCTTATTCCTCCTCACCATTGCCATTTTTTTCTTACAATTGATATTTTATAAAATAAAAAATATATTTTAATAATAGATTATTAAGTGCATTTTACAATATTATTGTCTTGCATTCAAAAATATTTCAAAATATTTTTATAGAAGAATTATGTATATAGACTAGGTGAGTAAGGTTATGTACTACACTTATCTATTTTGTGTTTTAGAGCACGTGATTCCATTAACTAGGGGAAAAGTGGGAAACTGCCTTAGAAGCCACATAGACCAGTTTGATTATGAATCATAGGAGGACTTAGAGTCCTTGTACACTTCCTCTTCATTTGACTCCAACACCTTCACATCCTTATGAGTCAGATTAGTAGAGGTTTTTTGTTTCATTTCTCTAATAGGATTAAAGTGGGTAGGGAAAAGCTTAGGTTTAGAAGAGGAGCTAGCAGTGGGGTTGGGTTTTTCCATGGGGGCACCAGAGAGCTCAACTACTATATTTGGGTTTGACAAGGGGCCAAGAGAACTTAATAGTGACCCCCTGGGAGGGATTAAGGCAACGTGAAAGTTATAGAGTCCAAGAATTAACCCTTGATCGAAGGGAAAGGAACTTTTAGACTTATCTCTTACAATAGATTGAGATAATGAAGAAAAAAGCTAGTAAGAAAAATTCATTTTTATACCTTACATGAGGTAGTTTAACATTTGGGAAAGCTAGGTATGAAATCTTTTCTAACGTCCATCCAAGGTGAAGAATTTCATTAGCAAAGGGTAGCATCTTTCTAAATATCAGGTAGCTCTTCTATGTTATACCCACTTTGTAATCGAGAAGCCTCTTCTCTCCACTTGAAAAATAGCTTAAATTCCTCCTTATAAGACTATTTCGACTTCTTGGGGAAATTTATTCCAACTCGTAGAAGCCCAATGATAGCAGCAATCAAATTCGGAGTGACTTTGAAGGCAACCTTTCCAATTTTCACCTCCCTCTTTTTTTAGGTCTAGGCAAAATTCTTGGAGAGCTCTGGGTTGAAACCATGCATGCCTTCAATAGAGTTATACAAGTTTCCTTTAACCTCTTTTTGCAATAGCTTAGGTTTACTTTTGAATTTCCAATCAATATTTTTGGAGTCTTTTTAGACCAGTGTTGAGTTAGTTCCTCTACAAATTCCACTCCTACATACCTCCTCATTTTAGATTGCAAACTATAAAACGTTTGATACGAATAAAAACTTTATTTTTATCACGATGCAACATATTTGCATTATGTTTTTACTCCTTTGTAATATGAACACATACCAACATTACAACAACAACAAAAAGGAACATTGGAAGAAAATTGAATATTTTGGACCATGAACAACTATCCACCATAGCATTCACTTATTATGTAACTTTATTGTCCATTGATGAGGCTTCACTTATAAACAACAAAACATGATCGGTATTAAAAAAGATAGATTTCAAATTCTCTATAAATTCTATCTATAACTAACAAGTCAAGCACAATATACCTTTGATCTTATATTTATTAATTAATAAAAATTAAAAAACTATTATATTTGAATGATCAGATGTGATAGACAATTTGAAGGTTGAATGGGGACGTGACCAATTGTTCCTCCATCGGCTTCAATGAAAAAGTAGTTCTCAATGTCCATTCGTACTATGAGTACATATCAACAGACTAAGAATATCTAACATACATTCACACTTGAAGCAAAGAAACAACCAAATCTATAGAGAAGTAGGTGGCTATCCAACTATACAAAGAGAGATTTATTATTATTACTAGTGGGCCGTGCCAAAGCTATTGGAAACCAACAAACTACATTCACCAATAAATCATATGGACGGTTGGATTCCCGTTGAACGAGGATGGGTATGGTCATGCTTTTCCAAACAACATTTTCATCATCGACTTTAAGAAACCCTCCACAAAACAAGATATACAATTCTTCTTAATGTTTCATTTTAAAAAAATATTAATTTCTATTGGTAAATATTTTTTTTTTAAACAATAAAATATTTATTAGTTTGTTTGCATCATTAAATTTTATACAATTTTTTTATCAATTTTAAAACACTTACTGTATTCAACGATTAAAAAACCGTGAAATTGTTATCCTATTTTGCTTCTTAAGAATGTTTACTCATATATTTGAATACACAGACATACATATTTATGCACATACACACACATGCATATACATATACATATGCATGTACATATACATATACACATGTGAAATACCTTCTTAATTAAATATTTAATAATTATTTATTCTATTCATATTAAAATCTACATTCTTATTTATGATTGAAGTTGCATTTGAAAAAGATCAATTTGTCAATATTTCTATTAAGTCTACATAAAAAGTCATGTAGTTTTAGATTTGCATTGGAAATTGCCAATTATTTACATAATCATATCAAAATGTCATCATAGGTGAACATCGCATGACCATGATGGAAGAAATGATTAATCTAATTAGGCATATAATGAATGTTTGCATTCTTAAGAAGAAAGAGTATATTCTTGTTGTGTGTGTTGAGATGTGATTCTAGGAATGGGTGCCAAATATGGGTAAATAGAGAAGGATAGCTCTATTTTTATGAAAATCTAGTTGTTTTAAGTGCTTTGGTTAAAGACTTGTTCACTAAAATAGATGAATTATCCTAGCAAAATTTATTGTTATTGTCTTTTCCATTTCTTGATAATAGGGCATTGCATTATCATGTTTTAGAAGTGCATGTAGATGCATCAAATTGCTCCAAGGTTTCCATCTTGCCATTGTTTCTAGGTAGCCAGGCTCTTCATGAAAGGTTGGGTATTCTCCAAAGTATGAAGAATTCTAGCGAAGAATTGCTTTGTGGTTGGGCAAAAATAGTGCCTGAGCCATGTTTGTATCCTTCGAATTGCAACTGACCTTGTGGGTTGGTTGCAACCAATAACATTCTTTATAAATTTGTATTAAATCATTATTATAATTGTATTTATATATTGATTACTGATGTTGACAAGACATGATAGCCAATATTGTAATATGTATTTATGATGTATATGTTCTATTATTGAGAATAAGCACTTAAACTTAAAAATTTGTGTTTTTGATATATTATAATATATGGAGTTAAATGGTTATATTATTTCTTTGATGATGTGGAAAATGAGTATTTTATTAATTTGTAAGATAAATAAGGTTTAGGATCTTACAAGTGGTCATCTCCTCCACAAATATCTTGAGCCTTTATGATCATTCCAAGTATGATGGGGCATCCATTATCTTGGTTTATTTTAACTCTCATGTTTCATTTGTTATGAGTTAATTAAAAGACTTCCCAATGATATATCTTGGTAGCCCCTTTATGACCTAGCAAATGTTGGAAGCCACTTCCATACTTCTCTCTAACATCTACGTCATGAGTTTATCACATTCCCCCCCAAAAAATTAAACATGTCACAAAAACCAATATAACAAGTTGCCTCAATAAAATTTTTTAATATAAAATTAAATGTTCTAACAAAAATTCAGGAAAGAAACTTCAAAAATCCCATTTCAAACAATCTGAAATTGGTTTAAAAATTCAAATTTTATTTATTTTTTTGAATACTCAAAACCAAAAGTTACTCATAAATTCAATTAAAGACATCTTAATTTTTTCATTTTTCTAAAACTCAATTTTTTGTAAAATAAAAGATACTCTTTTGATTCAAATATGGACAACAATTGATTCATGCAATAAATTTATTTTTTTACAAATCTAAATTTTTGGGCATTATGATAGTGTATTTTGTCAATTTTTAAAATATTTCATTAACCCATAAATCTTATTCTAATTTAAACTAAAAAAATACATTAGGGTAATTTGATATTCCACTATTAACATAGAAACCATTTGTAAACAAAAATAATGAACTATGGAGATAAAATGAAATAATTACCTCAAATTTTAGTAATAACACATACACATTGAAATCTACACACACATCACAAGAGAGAGATATATTCCAATCCCATGCACAATTATACACCTATTCCTATTTGATTTCTTTGAATCTCATAGAAATCTACCCTACTTTGCACACCTCATTCAAATTTCTAAAATAGGGCAAAAAAGGGTTTTGAAAGAATTTTCTTACCAAAAGAAAAAATGGAAAATATGCTAAGCCTATTTCCGTTCTCATAATTTTTCAATCAAAAAGTCCATTTAAATTTCAATTAATTTTCCCATTATATTTTCCCATTTTTAATCGAAATAACACATTAGATATACAAGAAATCTTTTCAAATTTATAAATCATCTAGCCATAACTATCTCAATTTGATTTCAATTTAAGTACAATTAAATCATGTAATATACAACTCAATTTTTCTATTAAAAATGGAAAATTAATGAAATCATTTAAATAGTGCATACGATAGGATTTCATGACACATAACGATTCAGTGCTAACTTAGATCTAGGTCAATTCTAGTCAAATAGATCATAAACCACACTTAGATTGACTATGCAATGGGGTTAAGAAAAAAGAGATGACTAGTGTGGTCCATCTCTTATATAAGTATCATTAGGGAAATAAATTAGACTTGTGTTGTTAGGTGAACATAGTTTTGTACCTATAACCACTCAAAACACATCAAGAGTACTTGCTCAATGCATATAGGTGAAGCACAAAATAATTACCTAATGGAGTATAACAACGTTAAACATAAAAGTAAACAAACATGTATTCATATATATAAATCGCTAAAATTGAAAATGAAATAATCATGTTAACATATTATCAATTCATGAATACTATTACATAAAACAATGAACTGAACCAATAAAATAAACCATATATAAACATATATAACACACACAACTGACATAATAAGGAATCAATATCTCAAACATATGGGTGGTCACAACATAGCACTCAAGAAGAATAGAAATCACAACCAAAATTCACAATAAAAATAATGAAGTTGAACCACCAACCC